>NC_053433.1:4040767-4264027 GCF_007990345.1 Gossypium hirsutum
TGTGTAAGACCATGTCTGGGACATGGCATCGGCTCGATATGTGAGCATATGTAAGACCATATCTAGGATATGGCATTGTAAGAGCTATATGTGCTTAATGAGTATCCGTAATGATTTCGAATGATTCAACGGGTATCGTTAACAGTGATTAAATGTGCTAAATGAATTCAATGTTCAGGTATGTGGAAGTTGATTTTCTTTTGGAAATGAGTTAAGTTGAATATTGAGATGTGATAAAGTTATAAAGGATATTTATTGGGATGTTTGAGTATATGTGTACTTTCGGTTAGGTTACAGCTTATACATGAATGAAAATGTGGGTTACAAATATGTGCGTTGATGATGTGAATTATACATGTTAATATGTGCTTAATATGTGTTTGAAATGCATTTGTGAATTAAATTAAGTGATTATTGCTTATGAAATCAAGAAAATGAGATATATGTGCATACTTGTAGAAATGTTTATGTATTTGTTTTAAGATAAGAAAATGATTTTATAGATCGATGAGAAATCAATAATGAATTACAATTGCTATCGATGAGCTAATGTTTATATGAATATAATTCAATAAGAGGACGTTATCCTAAACTATGCATCGGTAGAAATTTTCGGGGACGAAAATCCCTAAAGGGGGGAAGAGTTGTGACACCCCTAAAGTGACCCTAGTCGGAAAGCGGTCTCGGGACCGCTAGACCGAGTCACCAAATTATTTGAATGTGATAATTATTGCCTAAAATATGTGAACATAAATGTGTGAAAGTTTTAAGCTTCGATTTAGTTAATTGCATGTGAATTTAGTTGATAGGACTTATGTGAGAAAATTTAGAAATGTGCTAGGCAAATGCAAGTGGCCTAATAGTGCATGTAATCAAAGGGGTGGACTTGCATGTCAATTTCCCCCCATTTAAGTACTAGTGGCCGGCCATGACAAGGGATGATGGGCAAAACATGTCATGAAACATGTTGTGTTAATGGAAAAATAAAATAAGAAGCATGGGCAAAACATGTCATGAAACATGTTGTGTTAATAGAAGAATAAAATAAGAAGCATGGGCAATAAACTAATAAGAAATTGAAGGAAGAAAACAAAGAGAAAAAATGTGTTCATCATTCTCATGCATGACCAAAAAAAAAAGAAGAGAAAAGCTCTCATGTTGTTCTTGGCCGAATAGGAGAAAGAAAAAGAAGGAAAAAGAGCTTTGAGGAAATCGGCTATGGTGGTTTGATAGACTAAGGTATGTTTGATGATGTTTCATGAGATGCATGCATGTTTTAGTAGTTAGCTTGAGTTCTAAATAGCCCATGGTTCAAATCTTTACTATGTCATGGAGATGATATTCGGCCAAGGTGGATTGGTGTTGATATCATTTGCATGCTAAAAGGTGGCCATATGACCTATCAAACTCCTTGTCATATTCGGCCATAAGCTAGCAAAATGAGACTTTAATGAGTTAAATTTGTTTGAATTAAGCTCAAGAGCAAAGGGGAACTAAATCCGATAAAGGGAAGGAAAAAGTGGTCGAATAGCCGCCGAAATCGTTCGACAACATCCGAGGTAAGTTTTAAGTGATTAAACGTTGAGTAAATTCAATCATAATAGGACATAATGAGTTGATTTAATAAGATATGATGTGGCCATGATATGTCTTAAACTCAAATGGTAAGTTCATAAGTGTTTGGAATTGGAAATTTAAGAGCAAATTGTAAT
Source organism: Gossypium hirsutum (assembly GCF_007990345.1). Taxonomy (NCBI): domain Eukaryota; kingdom Viridiplantae; phylum Streptophyta; class Magnoliopsida; order Malvales; family Malvaceae; genus Gossypium; species Gossypium hirsutum. The sequence continues at coordinate 4,042,480 of NC_053433.1, forward strand.
AATTTGCTTTGGACAGCAGCAGTAACGTGATTTTAGAAAATCACTATAAATTGTTGGTGTGGAATTATAGGCTGAATAAAATATGTAATCAAGGCTTAATTAGTCTAGTTTCTTATAAAAGAGACCTTGTGAGCAAAGAAATTTCCTATAAAGAGATATTTAAAGTTGTGTGAGACGGTGTCAGAATGACTCCGAAATCCCCTGTTCTGTTTTTAGAAAATCATTATAAATTGTACAAAAATGGTTATAAGATAAAATTTATATGCTTAGACTCCTTAATGAGTCTAGTTTCAAATGAAATCAAATACAACAAATTTTGAATTCTGTAAAATGAGAAATTTGATTCGTAGTGAAGAGTGGTCAGATTAGTCAAACAGTGAAACAGGGAAAACTTTAAGAAAAATCTGGTATTGACTGGCCAGACCTAAAATTCTGGAAATTTTATGGATGGAAGATATACGAGTCTAAATTCAGGAAAAATTAACGGCAAGTGATTTGGAGTTTTGTAGCTCCGGTTATAAATAATTTAGTGACCATTGCTCAGGAAAACAGCTCGTAGTGAATATGTGATTTTGTTGTAAACATGGATAAAACTTGTTTTAGTTGCTCATAAGCTATTGATTAAACCCATACTTGAATTCTAAATCGTGATATTGTAAGCTTATGAGTATTCGAATATGAAATGATAGTATGGCGTAAAATTGAATTATTCATTGGAAAGTGATGGATGTAGATTCGGCCAAGACCAAGTCTATACATGATAGTATATGTGGTATGTGAAGTATATTTGAATAAATGTGAAAGTGTATATATGTGATAAGGCCTAATGGCCAATGTGATGAATGTGAAAGTGTATATATATGAAAGTGTATATATATGTGATAAGGCCTAATGGCCAATGTGATGAATGTGAAAGTGTATAAATGTGATAAGTCCCGAAGGGCAATTGTGTCAGTACTATATCCGGGTTAAAACCCCGCAGGCTTTATGCGAGAATATTATCCTGATTAATGTCCGTAGGCTTCGTGCTCGTACTATATCCGAGCTTTAAAGACCCGGCGGCTAAATGCTAGGATTCAAGTAAGACTTTGATATTGAGTATCTGCATTAAGTTACCATCAAATAAGTATTATGTATTCAAGATGTTCAGGTACGTATTACTAACTCATCGGTGGAGTGATTTCGAGGTGAATTATCAGTATCAAAGAGGTAGGTAAATGTGATTAATATTATAACTCCAAATGTGAGAATGATCTAATTGGTAATGGTATGTTTGTATAATAAAGTATGCGATGAAATATTCTTATGTATTAGTGCATATTCTGCCCAAAAGCCTTATGATCTGAGTATGGGTTGGGTTGAGCTAGATGTGCCAGTACAAGGTAAGGATTATGATTTGTAAGCTTACATATATGTGATAAGGAATATGTTGGTTCTTTATGTGCCTATGGTAATTTAGTACTTGTCAAGTTGAAATACTTAAAAGTATGGATGTGATTATGAACAAGTGGAAAGGATTATTGAAAGTTGAAAATCGATGAAGAATGTGCTTTGGAAATATTTGACCATCTAGGTCATTATTATTCGAAAGTATATATGTGGCAGCCAAGTGTTGCGTTTAATGATATTATAGATCGAGATGAAGCTCTAGATTAACTTCATCGAACAGTTGAAATGAATGACCAATGATAGTGATTGAGAACACTTTGTTTTGCTTAAAACTTACTAAGCATTAAATGCTTACTCCGTTCTTTGAATCTCTGTTTTATAGATTTTGGTTCGTCAGCTATCGGACTCGGGATTATTGAAGTCGAAGTCGCCCACACTATCAAAACCCTTTTGGTACACTTTTGGTTGAACTCTGAAAATGGCATGTATAGGACTACCCTTTTTGTTGTGGGTCATGGACCCTTTGGATTTGTATAATTTTGGATAGCCATGCGAAAATGGCTTATATATGTTTGAGCATAATGTTATAATCATTTGGTATGGATATGGTTATTGAGAGGTGTGGATATGCTTAACAAGGATTGGCCATGGGAATGGTTAATCACTATCATAATTTGTGCTATTTATGCTAAAAGGGCTAGTTGAATCATGGGAACTATAAAATAGGTAAAGTCTACCGTAAAGGCAGATGCTGACAGCAGCAGTGATGTAGATTTGGAAAATCACTAAAAATAGTAGGAATGGAATTAAATAGTGAATAAATTATGTAAACGAACCTTGATGAATCTATTTTCATAGGAAAGTAACGAAACAATCATATGGACAGTATGTTAAGAGATATTCAGGTTCTCGTGAGACAGGGCCAGAACGGTTTCTGGATTCCCTGTTCCGACTTTGGAAATTCATTATAAATTAACCAGAGATACTTAGGAGTCATGCCATATATGTATAGATTCCTCTCTGAGTCTAGTTTCTATAGAAACAAACGGCATCAGTATTGAAGCTCTGTGCAGGGAGATATCCAAATCGTAATGCATGAAGGTCAGTGTAGTCACACCCTGTAACAGGGGAGAATTTAACTAATAAACTGTACTAATTGGCCCAACCAAAAATTCTAGAAAAAAATATGTAGATGGGAATATGAGTCTAGTTTCAGGGAAAAATTACGAAACTGATTTTCAAGTTGTGAAACTCGAGATATGATTTTTAAGGTGACAGTGACGCAGTTAGCCAACTGCCTGGAAATTTTTAAAATGGACTGCGATAGTAAGCGAATTTAGTCTGTGAACCCCTCGTGTCCGACTCCGGCAACGGTCTCGGATACGGGGAGTTACATCACCCGTCCGGGCTAGATCCTTTTTACCGTCAATTCCTTTTCAGAGATCCATCGAATTTTCCTTTCATTCAAACGGGATTTCTTCCCATTTTATCAAATATATCAATGTTTCATAAATTTCTGTATAATGAACATTCAAATCATATTCATATAAAAAAAACATGCATTTCAAGCATTTAAGAATATAATTCAAGTTACACGAACTTACCTTGATACTTGTTTGTAAACAGTAAAAATCTATTAATCCCGAACTTTTTCCTTTCCTCGATCTAGCTTCGTATTTGAATCTTCTGGATCTAAATAAATAAATTTAATTATCAATTTAATACATTTCATGTTCATATGCAACATTCTCTATAATTCAACTATTATTTATAGTTCATTCAAAGTTGTCTACTTGAGTCATAGTCACTAAATTATTTATAACTTGAGCTAAGGAACTCCAAATTAAGATCCGTTAATTTTCCCTGAAACTAGACTCATATATATTTTTACCATAAAATTTTCAGAATTTTTGGTTTAGCCAATCAGTACAGTTTATTCTTCAAAGTCACCCCTGTTCTGTTGTCTAACAGTTCTGACCCTTCTTCACTAAAAATAAATTATCTCTTTATACAGAATTCAAATGATGTTCTTGTTTGTTTCTATTAAAAATAGACTCATTCAGAATTCTAGACATATAAATTTAAGTCCCTAATTATTTTTATTCAATTTTTTATAATTTTTCAAAGTCAGAACAGGGGAACCCGAATTCATTCTGACCTTGTCTCACAAAATTCATTATATCTCAAAATTTACAAATCCATTGCTTAAAATATTTCTTCTATGGGAAACTAGACTCAATAAGCTTTAATTCCATATTTTGTTCATCTTCTAATTCGATTCCTACAATTTTTGGTGATTTTTCAAAGTTAGTCTACTGCTGCTGTCCAAACTGTTTTAGTGCAAGCTATTTATTACCATTTTATAATTTCGTCCCTACTCAATTAGCCTCTCAATTGGGCTGATTTTTCTCAATTAACATTTTATTCTATCACCTTAAACTAGTTTACAACCTTTAGGAATCAGAATTTCAGCAATAGACTTTAATTCCAAACATTTTCACAATTAGGTCCCAAAAATCAATTTCCATTGAAATTGCCTAATAAAATCATCTCATAAACAAATTAAAGCTTTAATTTCATTCTATTTCATCATAAACTTACAGCACTCAACCATGGTGACTTTAAATTTCATCCATGAAATCAAAAACTAATGAATTTAATAGTAGGATCTAGTTGTAAAGGTCTTAGAAACACAAAAATTACAAGAAAAAGGCAAGGATTAACTCACTTTGTGTAAAAATTATGAAATACCAGCTTAGAGAACCCTCCTATGGCGTTTTTAGCTGCTGGAATTGAAGAAAAATGAAGAGAAATCTAGATATTTCCTATTTAGTCCTAGTTTCATTTAGTTAATTTTGCAATATTCCAATTTTACCCTTAATTTATCAATTTTTCTGCTGATTTCATACCCTTGCCGTCCAGCCCAAATAACTTTTGGGTCTAATTGCCTTTTATATCCTTTCTCATTAGACTAATAAGCTATTTAATCACTCTAGCAACTTTTACACCTATTACAATTCAGTCCTTTTCATTTAATTGACTACCCAAACATTAAAATTTCCTAACGAAATTTTAATACCACATTAATAACATTTCATAAATATTTATAAAATTATTTTTGACTCAGTTTTACGAGATAGAGGTCCCGATACCTTATTTTACCCAATTTATTCAATAATTTCTTTTTCTAACTAATCACTAAATTGATAAAAATTTTCCTATTAATATTTTCATACGATTTTCCTATCATATAAATTTTCAAGCAAAAATATTAAAATAAATTTCTCTTTAAATCGGATTTGTGATTACGAAACCACTGTTCCGATAACATTGAATTTACGCCATTACAAGTGTAGCCATTTGAGTCACATTTGATTTTTGAAAATCTATTTACATCCAATTTATTTCGAACCTTTTGACAATTCGATAATATCTCGAACTTTGTTTTATTCTATAAATTTTATTTCATCATTCATGTCCTTTAATCATTTATGAGAGACATAATTATTTATTGATTGTTAAAAACGAAGTGATGGAATAAGAAATAAAAACAATGGGAATGTAAACAAATTGAAAAGGAATAAGAAAATTTCACTAAAATAATTGTAGGAAATACATTCAAGAAATATAGTATAACTTATGCTTGTGTTTTTGAAACTTGTGAGAACAATATCTTTTTATCACTTTATTACATGTCATATTTGAATATTAATATTTTATAAATGTTATGTCAACATCATCAATGACATGTCATTATTGACTTGACAATCTCATGACACATCATTCATTTGGATGGCTTCCATTACAAATGTTGACAATTTTACCAATTTATTTACATTTTAGAAATACGAGACCTCAATTGCTCCGTTTTTTTAAGTAGAAAGCCTTGTATGCTCCTTACTAATAATATAGGGAGTGATGGAGTACTTTCACCCAGATATTATTACCATATATATATTAAGATTTTGGAGTAATTTAAAAGAGCAATTAACAGTATTGATATTATCACTTTGTGATCTAAATATATATATATGGTAATTGCTTTTTATTAATTTTAATATATATGGTAATTACTCTTTTTATTACCTTCAATATATATGGCAATAATATTATGGTAATGTTCTTTTCATTGCCTGTAATATATATGGCAATAATATTGTGGTAATGTTCTTTTCATTGACTTTAATATATATGGTAATAATATTATGGTAATTGCTATTTTATTACCATACAAAATTAATTGCTATTATGATACTATTATAATATAATGTGCAATGTAGAGTTGAGCATTCGGTCTGAAGACTCGTTCGAAATATGAGAGAGTTTGGATAAAGTATAGGCCTGATAAATAGGTTTGGATAAAAAAAATAAGACACATCTAGAAAATAGATCGGGCCTCAGGTAAGGTTTTTTTTCCCGATCCCAAGCCCGGTTCGAATTTTCAATTAAAAAAATTACTCTTTTTTTGCTGTTATTTTTTCATTGTTTTGCTACCATTTCACTATTATGTTAATACTATGTTATTATTAATGTTTGGATATTGTATGACACTTGTTTTATTGTTAATTTTGTTACTATTTTAGAGGTATTTTCTTATTAAGTTGCATTTATGTTAGTGTTATTTAAATATAAATACTTTCTAAAATTTATTTTCAATTTGTTAGGAAATATTTATTTTAATATTTTTAGTGTATTTGGTGTATTATATTTTTCAAAAATTTTAATATAAAAAAATAAAATTATAAAAAAGTAATATGGGTCAAGCCTTGGTTCTAGCATTTTTATCCTAGCTGACTTGGGAAAAATTTAGGCCCATTTTTCAGGTTGAGCCTAGCAATTGGGCATAAAATTTTATTATGACCCAACCTGAACCCGGCCGATGGGCAACTCTATGTGTAATGTTATATATTAACTTTAATTTTGTGTAATTTTATACATGTCATCTTGATTTGATTCAATTTTCACAAAACACCAACATCATTATTGATATAACAATGTTTCGTGTCTACATATTACATACACAAATAATATACTTGTATAATATAAAAATAATTTGATGTATCCATTTTCTTAAATGTATACAATTGAATCAAAATCAAAATTTTTATATATACATTTGAACCAAAATCAAAGTTTAATGTGTACATACTGCAAATTGGATCAAATTTCATTTATAATTAATTTTGATATTTAGCCATATTACACTTCTATTTATAAACTTTTAAAAAATTAAATATTGTCCTACTAGATCTCTATCAATCTATTAAAGAGGTTAAAATGTTAAATTTTCTTTTGCTTTGGTTGTTAGATCCCATTAAACCTAATCATAGGTTATGTTTTACATCTTGGGAAAGTTTTAGTAGAAATATTAGGTTCGGAAGATGGGCTTTAATAAAATAATTAGACTCATTTAAAATATAGGCTAGACTTGAACTTAAACTTGAACATTCAAGGTTGAAGCCTGACCCATTTCTAAGTTTCTAATATGTTATATTATATTATTTTATATATTATATGGCATATAATACATGTAAAAATTAAATGTTAAGTGATATATAATACAATAATATAAACGATAAAAAAAGTTAAGACTCCTATTTATAAAATTTTAATACATGAAAAATATTAAATTAAAAGTAGTATAAATATATTTCAATTTTTTTTATAAATTATATGGGCTCAAAATGAGCTTTAGTTGGCAATTTACAAATATGAGTGAGTTTGAACAAATATAAAATATCTTAATATCATATTTAAGTTTGGTCCGACTCATGAACATCTTCAAATCACATGTTACGCATTCAAATAGGTCAAATAATAAACAAATTATTATCTATCTATACTATTATTCAACTTTTTGATTGATTGAGTGTAACGAAATAATCGAGTGAAGAAGATTATATATATATATAAACATATTTTTTGTAAATTATTATTATGGTGGGATTTAAATTTAGAACTTCATAATTTTTAGAGCTTCAACTTGACCATTCAACTTGACCATTTAAGTTCAAGCTTATTTAGTTTTGATATAATTTTTTTATAAATATATTAGTTACATTTTCTTTCACCATAATCTAATTAGAAAAAAAAATGATTTTTTAAGAAAAGCGAATGCACAATTATATATAAGTATGAAAAAATATGCAAACATGATGAATTTTTAAAAAAATAAAAATTTATTATAATCAAAGTATTACATGTTCTTGAAATATATAATTTTTTATTTAAATTTTATTTTAAATATTTTTAATTAAATTTCACTGTTTTAAATTAAGTTAATAGCTAATTATTCGTCAATGAGATATTGACATTGTTGATAAAGATTGAGATTCTGAGAACTTGAGTGTCTAAATTAGAGTCTTATCTTTTTAAATTTAAGTGTCGATTAATTAGTTAGTTTAACTTAAGTAAACTTATTCAGTTTAGTACATGTAACAATTGATTTAGATTAAAATTATTAATATAATTAATCAGTTATAACTTTTAAAAAATCTAATTATTAGGTTAAATTGGTAATTATATCAATTTGTTTATTATAAATAGTATTTAAACTAATACAATAAAGATATCGATTCAATTAAAAAATTATAAACAAGTACAATTACATTAATAGATTCAATAGTTTAATTAATAAAATATTACCCATAGACAAATATACAAAAATACATTAATTTTAATACAATTTCATCTCTTGCCTACATATGTAGTCACGATTTTATATAAATTTGTGGAGTGTATCTCGTATTTCAGACGAAACAGAGTTGACGTCCGTCCCGTCTTGACGGCACGAAGATGGACATCCCAATGAGTCAATAGTGACGTTAGGACATGGTGACGTGTTCCCCACTTAGCCGAGTTTCTTCTCCTAGCTGTACACGAAATTCAGGCTATAAATAGGTCTCTTAGTAACCCTAGATGGTTTAGAATAACAACAACAAAATTAAGAGAGTTTGGGGGTATTTTGAGTTTAGAGTTTATTTGTTTCTCCATCTTGTACTCCCCTTTTTGGTTTTTTGCCATTTTAGTGAAGTTTTCTTTACCCCGTGGTTAGGGGTGAGTGTTCGATTGAATCCAGTGAAAAAATTTCGAGTTAACGAGTCTTATTTTATCATCCTAACTTGATTTGAAATTTTTTCGAATCGAGTCGAGTGAAATGAAATTCGAGTCAAGTCGAATTGAGTGAAGTGTTCGAGTTAAATTAAAAAAATTAAACACATCAAATTAAAATTTTGTTACAGTATAATTAAGCTCATGTTGGAGCACATAAATTTGAAACCATATATATTTAAAAAAAATTTCAAAACAAAATAATAAAAAAATATTTTATTATGATAAACTTGAATCATTAATTAACTTATTTAGGTCCCCAAAATTATTATTCTAGAAATTTTTTAATTTTTTAATTTTTTTAACTTTCTTTTTTTTATATTTTTTAGAAGTTTTTTGAAATATTTATAATTTTTAAAAAATATATAAATTTTGAAATTTTTATAAATATTTTGAAATTTAAAATTACTTTGAATTATTTTGTATTTTTTGTAGAAAGAGAGACCAATTTGCTTATTTTCAAACTTGATAGGAACCAAAAAGGTATTTACACCAATTTGTTATTCTAATTATTCAAGTTGTAAAATTTAACTCGAAACTCGAATTACTTATTTAAGTTGACTTGGATAATTAAAATAACTCGAAATTCAAATTTTTTTTCGATCTTTTCAAATCGAATTAAATTTTGCTTACCTCTACTCGTGATCTTTTATCCTTTTCGAATGATTTTTTTTAATATAAATATTTAAGACTAATTTCTTCAATTTTTTATCGTTGCATAATTCGAATTTGAGCCAACAAATTTCAAACGGAAATAGTAAGTATCATCAGTCAAATTCCTTTTTTTTCCTCTGCTGAAATTATTATTAAAAGCAAGTCAAATTCTTTTTAGAACATAAAAAAAAAAACGTGACTCTTATTTCCCTTTGGAAACCCTGAACTTAAAAGATAACCCATTTTAAATTTGTTAATTGTTGCTATTAAGAAACGCATATTTTCCATGGAAATTGTTGAATATTTGAAGCATTTAGATAATCTGCTTTATTTAAAAATAATATTCAATCAAGTTTTCATATAAAATAAGGTAAGTAAAAGCCGAAACTAAAGATTTATTAATTCATAAAAAAGAATGTGAAGCACGGGGGTAATATTTATTAATCAAATTAATAGCTACCCACGGCCATCTCTGACATTAGCCAAATTAAGCATATCATTTTATACTTTATTAATCACAAATTAAGTGTGCGTATATTATAAGAATGAAATTATATTAGAGAGTGAGGCTGGCTGACAGAGGGAACTACAATTTCTTTACTCCTTACCCATTATTATGAACTCAAAACAGATCAAAGGGCAAAGGCAAATCTCTTTTAATTTGGTTTAAGATATGATGAAATCTTCATTTAAGTGATTTGCTATGGGAACATGACAATATGAACAGATGTCAAATGTTGTGTATAATTAAGTCACCCAACCTCCACACTTGCTCCCCAATATAGAGAAAGTTTTTAACTAAACATATTTTCTATTAAGACCTTTTAGAATTGTTTTGCTTATGTTTTTAGATTCATTCGGGTTATTAAATTATTAATTTTATTTGTGTTAAGTATCTAAATTTTGATTTCGTAACTGAAGTTGGTACTTCCTATTAGTGCCGTTAAAACAAAATTCTAATGAATGAAATTATGCAATGTCACTTCTATTAAAATACAATGAAATTATCCCTACCTATCGTCGCACTCCCTCTCCTTCTCCCTCACATTCCCCTCTCTCTCCATCTCATCCATGTCCCTCCTGTTCAAAAACTAATTTAGATACTTAACTCAAACAAAGTCAATAATTTAAAAGTCTCGGACAAAAAAATATTTTTCTAAAAAAATATGTGTTTAAACTCGATTTGACCTATTATAGATATAATTAAAGAAATTGATCACAAACGCCAAATTCCAAAAGGATATGGTCCATATTATTGCTCATATTTCAGTCACCATCTTAATTTCCCATAACCAGCATTAATGCCATTATCTTCCAAGTTAGATGCCACTATTTTGCCTAATAGAGTTCGGTTCTTTACAAAAGACAAATGGTAGCCTATAAATCAAGGACAAGCGCAATTGTTGTTTTTGTCTTGAAGAACCCACCGTATACAAGGGTTTAGATATTAGAAACTCAACGTTAGAGGTCATAGTTAGTGGACTTGGAAAAAGATTGGTAGTTTTAATGTCATATTTGTTATTCGTAAACGCCAATGGGGGGTGTGGGAAACGATAGCAACTTACATATGCAGTACCAAAATCAACCCCATTTCCCATCACACAACAGAGTCCCTAATGGACTAATAGATTGTGACTTCCGAAGTGAAGGGTCAAAATGAATTTGGAAATAAGTGTAAGGATCTATCACTATATTCATAAAGTACTAAATTTTTAATTGAACTCAAATAATAAGATGTGGTTGAGATTAAAGTAGTCTTACATTTGCAATAAAAATAAATCAGGTTTAGGATAAATGAATTAGCCTTGAAAAATAGTAGTTAGGAATGATTGGGATATTGAAAGCGAAGAAAGGGCCGGTAACTAGCATTAATTTTTGTTGTAGACCAATTTTAGCTCATTTACATCAAAACCCAATTTAGCCTTACTTAACCCACCAAAATTAAACCCAAAACCCAAAATCTTAACTACCGAAAGCCCAATTTACATCAAAACCCCAATAGCCCAAACCCTAAGCCCAAATCAAAATAAAAAAACCTAGCCCACAACTTAAACTTTTCTCAACTAGCCACTCCTTTTTCACCACCAACTCCACTAGCCACACCTTTTCCACCACCAACTCCACTAGCCACTCTTTTCCACCACCAACTCCACTAGCCACACCTTTTCCACCACCAACTCTACTAGCCACTCTTTTTCCACCACCAACTCCACTAGCCACACCTTTTCCACCACCAAATCCACTAGCCACACTTGCTCCATTACCTACTCCACTAACCACACTTGCTCCACCACCACTTGTACCTACAAATGAAGACATAAACAATAAAAAAATATTTTGTAAATGGCTATATAAGCCTTCTCATATTTTGTATATGGGGATTTTTTTTGGAGAGTTTTTGGGAGAGAAAGTTATTGTAAAAGATTTTTGGAGAGGTTTCTTTTTAAAGTAATTAAGGAGAAAAGTTATTGTGAAGGCTAGTTTTTGGAGAAGCTAGTTTTTTTTTTTTGAAGATTAATCAAAGATCAAAGCAAAAGAGGTTTCTTTGTCTATTCTCATTTTAAGTTCTTTGTTTACTTATTGTTTTCCTTTCAATCTTATTTTGTTTCTTTTATACGAAAGTAAAAAAAAAATAAAAGGAGGAAGCTTACCCATTTTTACCGAAAAAGTTTTTTGAGGTCCGGCTGCCGTGTACGGTGGCGCCGGCGGCAGTCCGCCGACCGGACGATGGCCGACCTTGTGGCTGAAAATCATCCACCCTCTCCCTCTCTCTCCTTTTTTGTTATTATTATATTTCTTAATATTATATTATATATATTCTTTTAATATATTAGGTATATTTTAAATTCTATATTACATATATATTTTATACTATTTTATGTATATATCTTTAATATTATATTATTTATATATATATATTTTTTTACATGTTATCTTATGTATATATCTTAACTATATTATGTATGTATTTTTAACACTATATTATGTACATATTTTTAATATTATCACGTATTTATTTTTTATATATGTACATATTGATGTAGTATTATTAATAGTATTGATTTTAAACATCATTATTATTTCTAATATATATATTATGTACATTTTTTATTTCTATTTTATTTTTATTTGTCAATATTAATTATTATTATTCTAATATTTTGATATTTTATATTTTATATATTTTATTATTCACATCATTATTCGCATTTTTTTGACAATAATATTCTTGGATTTTTTTTACTATCATTTTAAAAACTTTTTACATTTTAATTTTAAGAATAAGGCAATGTACCGATTTTAACATTAAGTCATCGATTTCATCGCTATGTTGGGTGAAATTAATCGGCTCGTGTTAAAAACGGGACGTCCTTCTAAAAAACAAAAAACTTGCAACTTCTCATTTCCTTCAATCGGATCACACTTAAATCTCAAATTGAATTCGTATTTTTGAAAATCAAGACAACATGTGTTTAATAAGATACCAATTTTGGGCGTCGCGAGGGTGCTAATACCTTTCTCGCGCGTAACCGACTCCCGAACCCTAAATTTTCTCTGAATTTTAACGTAGACCTAAACTTAGCCTTTTATTTGTTTTAATAAGAGATCTAATAGGTGTCCGATCACACCTAAGAAAAAGGATCGGTGGCGACTCCCTGTTTATTTCAAAAATCAAACGTCAAATTTCAAACTTTTTTTCAATAAATCGCCACAATTAGCGACCAAGCTAAGATAAAATTAAAATTTTTACGTCGCTACAGCTGGCGACTCTACTGGGACCTCCATTTTTGAGAGTCGAGTTGAATTAAACGCGTGTTGTCAAAATTTTCAAATTTTCGTGTTCAAATTAATATTTAATCATGATCCTTAAGTTTTGTTTTTAAAAAAAATCATACATACGTATCTCCTAATTTGTTTTATCTTTCGTTTTAGTTTTGTAGTTTTAAAATAAATGGAAGGATTGCAAGTTTCTCCCACACACCGTGCACTTGCATTTTGCATAACATAAGCTCTCTACTCGGGCTCTGTCCGTTTAAGTGAAAGTAAACGCTATGCCTTCGTGAGTTAACTCGTCCCTCCGCACAGGCTAGTGAATACTTTCAGGTTACATATGACTTATGCTTTCGTGAGTTAACTTGTCCCTCCGTATAGGCATAAGTAAATGTAATCCCTCGAATTGAACTCGTGAGCCTGTGATGGGTTATGACCGAGGCTTCGTGCTAATCTTAGCAGATGATAGTACGAGCAATTCGAGTACCTGTCTAGAACCAAAACCGCATATAGTGAACCATACGAGCCACCCAACTAGAGCCATACCGAACCTCCACTCGTTTAGTAGTCACCGAAATAAGTACACGAGAAAAGCACATCTTACCTTCTATTTCTTTTACATTTGTACTTTCTAAGCAAGGGAATCAAGTCCACTGGACCAAGTAGCTTAATTTGTTAGATTTTCCACAGTTTTTCTCTGTTTATATGTGTTGCGCTAACCAAGGTCGTTTGTCTGTATTTTTATTTTCATCATGCATCGAAGGCATCTTGTTAGGAAAGTGTTGATTAGAGATTGATTGCCAAAAACGGGTTTCTAATGGAGGAGTCAATTATACGAGTGACCGAAACGTTGTGTTATACTCATTTGATTAAGGAAATGCCTAAATAGGGGCTATCTTGAAATTAACACCAAATTTTTGCATATTCATTCATGACTGACATTCATTTGACATTCATGCATTCATTCATACATTCATTCATACATTGCATATCCCATACTCGGTCGCTGAAGATAAAATATATAATTCGCAGTTGTAATACCACAAGACTGGAACCACGTCATCCGTATAAAATGCGCCGACAAGCTAGAGTAATGGAAGCTGAATTCAATGAGAGAATTGAAAAGATGGAAAGGGCTCAAAAGGAATTACAAGAGCAACTGGCCAAATCGCAACAAGAAACGAGAGACCTAATGGTGAGATCTCGAGAGGAATCACTCGATCAAAGAGATCAGATGGCTAAAATGATGGAGATGATGACAACTTTGGTCAAAGGAAAAGGACCCATGCAGAACCCCGATGTTATGGAACTTCGGTCAAGAATTCACCACGATCAGGATCCACTCTATCCCCCGGGATTCACTCCACCGCCTGCGTATACAACACAAAGAGGGTATACTCAAGGGGAACCCACAGGCTTGGAACATCGACCTATGCCACCTGCTTTACCCACTAATTTAGGGCAAGGAATATTCGCGTCGAACCCAGGGGCTAGTCCTGCTGATCCACTAGTTCCAGATCTGGATGACCCAGCAGAGGTAGCCAAGTTGAAATTGGATAACCATGACGCAAAATATAGGAGTCTAGAGGAAAGACTCAAAGCAATAGAAGGCACTGAAGACTTCTCCGCACTAGGTGCCAAGGAACTCAGTTTGGTACCTGATCTAATTTTGCCTCCGAAGTTCAAAGTGCCTGATTTTGAGAAGTATGATGGGACAAGGTGCCCAAAAGCACATCTTATTATGTTCTTTCGAAAAATGACCGGTTATGTGAACGAGGATAAACTACTCATACATTGCTTTTAAGATAGTCTAACAGGGTCAGCTCTTCGGTGGTACAACCAACTTAGTAGAGAAAAGATTCGATCCTGGAAGGACTTGGCGTCTGCATTCTGCGAGTAGTACAAGCATGTATCAGACATGGTGCCAGACCGGATGACCTTGCAAATGACGGAGAAAAAGCCATCAGAGACCTTCAAACAGTATGCGCAGAGATGGAGAGACGTCTCGGCCCAAGTGGAGCCCCCACTAACAAAAACGGAGATAACCATTCTCTTTATCAACACCTTAAAGGCGCTGTTTTATGACAAACTAGTGGGAAGTGTCACGAAAGAGTTTGCGGATATTGTAATATCTGAGAATGCCGTCAAGAGCGGTAGAATGGAAGGTTCAGAAGGTTCAAAAAGGGCAGCGCCTATGAAGAAGAAAGAACCAGAAGCCCATATGGTGGGAATGGGAAACCGTTATGCCCCTAATCCATATCTAAATCAACCCCGACCTCGAAATTATCCACTTCCAAATTTTTATTATCCTCCTCAAACCCCTTACTACCAAGCACCACATCCGTCCTACCCCGTATACGCCATGAACAACCAAAGACCCATCACCACTTTTTCGCAAAACACGATACCCGCTCAAAGCCAACCAGAAATGAACCAAGACCAACAAGGCCCAACCTCGAGAGGCCACAATTTACTCCTATCCCTGTGTCGTATGGAGAATTGTACCCAAAACTCTTGGAGAAACAATTGATATCTCCCCATTACATGGCCCTCCTTAAACCTCCATACCCAAAATGGTACGATCCAAACGCTAGTTGTGCATACTATGCGGGGAACCAGGGGCATTCTACTGAGAACTGTCTTGCTTTCAAAAGGAGAGTTCAAGGGCTCATCGATGCGGGTATTTTACGATTTGATGGTACTGGCAGTACGACCGGGAATCTATTCCCAAACCACACCGAAGGGAATGTGAGCGCAGTAGGAGAGGAAAATGAACGGCAAAGTAAAATATGGGTTTCTGAAATAAGAACACCTCTGCAGAAAATCTGGGAGGTACTAGTTGAAAAAGAGTTGCTCTATCATCTTGACGGAGTATTCGAAGGAAAAGATGCAAAAGGTCACAGTTTTTGTGAGTTCTATGGCGTTGAAGGGCACGACATTCAGTCCTGCGATGAGTTCAGAGGATTACTGCAAAGTATGATAGATAACAAGGAGATTAGGATCTTTTATAAAAGCGAGGAGGCCGATAGAGGAGAAATATGCGCTTCTGACAATCAATCATCGGGTTTCCTATATAGCGCCGACCGACCGTTAATAATTTATTATGACGCGAAGAAAGAGCCGGTGAAGCCAAAAATGATAATTGAAGTACCATCTCCTTTCCCTTATAAGAACAATAAAACAGTACCGTGAAGATACGATGTTGATATTTTCACACCGGAAGTTGGAAATTCCAAAACCATAATTGAAGATGTGGGAGAGGTAGGTCATTTTACTCGAAGTGGACGATGCTATTCTAAAGAAGTTGAACCGGTAAAGAAAAGTAGCGACTCGAAGCAAAAAGGGAAAACAGTGATGCACGAAGTCGAAGTTGAGCAAGAAATTCCACCAGTGCAAGAAACTAAAAAGCCTGTGAATGAGGAAGAAGCTCAAGAATTCTTGAAATTTATTAAGCACAGCGAGTATAGTGTGGTGGAACAATTGAGCAAGCAGCCAGCGCGAATCTCAGTTCTATCTCTACTGTTAAATTCAGAGCCACACCGGGATGCTTTATTGAAGGTGTTAAATCAAGCTTATGTGGCCAACAACATATCTGTCGAAAAGCTTGATAGGTGGGTAAACAATCTGAATGCGGACAATTTCATCTCTTTTAGTGATGATGAGATACCGCCAAATGATAGAGGCTTGGTGAAAGCGCTGCATATCACGACTCGTTGTAAGGGATACATAATACCAAACATACTCATCGATATTGGGTCAACGTTAAATGTTATGTCATTGGCCACGCTTTCCAGAATATCGATGGATTTGTCCTACTTAAGGCCCTTTCATTCCACGGTAAGGGCATTCGACGGAACGAGGCGCGAAGTCATGGGAAAGATCGAAATCCTTTTGGAAGTGGGCCCTTACATTTATGATGTCGAGTTCCAAGTCATGGACATTACACCCTCTTATAACTGCCTTTTGGGAAGACCCTGGATCCATTCTGCTAGAGCAGTCCCATCATCCCTCCATCAAAAGGTGAAATTTATCATGGACGGTTGTTTGGTCACTGTCGAGGGAGAAGAAGACATTGTCGCATCTGTCTCTGCCGATGCACCGTACTTGGAAGTGAACAAAGACGCATTGGAATGTTCCTTCCGATCCCTTGAATTCGTCAATGCCACTTTTGTTGTTGAGGGAAACAGAATTTCGATGCCAAAACTGTCGAGAAATACTAGAATGGGTGTCAAATTGACCGTAGGAAGGGGAGCTCGAGCGGGAAGAGGTTTAGAGAGATATCTGCAATGAATAGTCAGGGCTTTAAAGCCAGTGCACCACAGGGCCCGATACGGTTTGGGGTTCCATCCTGACATGCGTCAAAGAAGAAGACAGTGGAAAAAAGATCAGGAAAGAAGGATTGCAAGAATTTTGGGCCGAGAACCAGAATGGGAACCAATAGAGTACCCTCCTTTGTCAAAAACATTTACATCTGCGGGAATGATGTACCCTGAACAAGATGGTCCACGAAACACGCTATGGTTAATTGAAAAGGGTTTTCAGAATATCAGTATAAATATCATTGATAAAGGAGCTGACGCGAGTAAAGACGTCTCAAAGATACGCCCTTGTCTCCCGGGTTTCATGTTGAACAATTGGACTGCCGAGGATCTTCTTATAGTTTATAAGTCTTCAGAGTAATGCTCAAACGTTAACATTCTGTTATGTCCTTAGATATAATAGAATTCTTTTGTAAGAGTTTGCATTCGCTCTTTATCATTTAAATGAATATCAATAAATATGCATTTTGTCATGATTTTTTTTCGCATTGTCGCTAATTTCATAATCATTTTCTCATTTCATAGCCTATACTCACATTTTCCTTATTGCCATGACATGACATTTCTTTGTTGATTCCAATACTTGGATGCCCCTCTATAGCTTCCTTTTCCATTCAACTTTCAAGTGTTCAGATATTGACGACATGAATAAGCCCGTTACGAATCTTGAAATTGATTTTGAGAAGGCTGTTTGCTTAGGAGAATTTGAAGCCGAAGAAAATGCTGAAGATTATGTCTCATCTCCTGAATTGTTAAGAATGGTGGAACAAGAGGATAAACAGATTTTGCCTCATGAAGAATCTGTGGAAACAATAAATTTGGGCACTGAAGAGAGGAAACAAGAAGTGAAGATTGGGACTTCTATTTCAGAGAGTACCAGACATAGTTTGATCATTTTACTCCGCGAATACAAAGATGTTTTCGCACGGTCATACCAGGACATGCCAGGGCTAGATGAAGATTTAGTGGTCCATAAGCTCCCATTAAAGCCAGAATGCAAGCCCATCCAGCAAAAATTAAGACGGATGAGACCCGAAATGCTGTTGAAAATAAAAGAGGAAGTCAAGAAGTAATTTGATGCTGACTTCCTACAAGCCTCCAAATATCCAGAATGGGTGGCTAACATAGTCCCGGTACAAAAGAAAGATGGCAAAGTACGAATGTGCATGGATTACCGTGACCTGAATCGAGCAAGCCCAAAAGATAATTTTCCCTTGCCACATATTGACACGTTGGTGGACAACACAGCAAAACATTCACTGTTTTCTTTCATGGATGGATTCTCGGGGTATAATCAGATCAAGATGACCCCTGAGGATATGGAGAAAACTACCTTCATAACAATGTGGGGAACGTTCTGCTACAAGGTGATGCCATTCGGGTTAAAGAATGCTGGGGCAACATATTAGAGGGCTATGGTAACGTTATTTCATGACATGATGCATAAAGAAATAGAGGTCTACGTCGACGACATGATTGCTAAATCTCGAGGGGAAGAAGAGCATGTAGTGAACCTCAAAAAGTTGTTCGAAAGGCTGAGAAAGTTTCAGCTAAAGCTTAATCCAGCCAAATGTACATTTGGGGCTACCTCGGGAAAGTTGCTAGGCTTCATTGTCAGTGAAAGAGGTATCGACGTTGATCCAGATAAAATAAAAACCATTCAAGAATTACCACCTCCGCACACACAAAAGGAAGTTAGAGGATTTTTAGGGAGATTAAACTACATCGCCCGATTTATCGCTCAACTTACCAACCAATGCGACCCAATCTTTCGGCTTCTTCGAAAACATAACCTGGGAGAATGGAACGAGGAATGCCAGGTGGCCTTTCATAAGATAAAACAATATTTGTCCAGTCCTCCAGTGCTAGTACCGCCAACTCCTGGAAGACCATTGATATTGTATTTGACTGTGTTCGAAAGTTCAATGGGTTGCGTACTGGGGCAACACGACGAGTCAGGAAAGAAAGAAAAAGCGATCTACTACCTCAGCAAAAAGTTCTCTGAATATGAGGCAAAATATTCGTCCATTGAGAAATATTGTTGCGCTCTGGTTTGGGTAGCTCGGAGACTCAGACAATATATGTTGTATCACACGACATGGCTAATTTCAAAGCTGGACCCAATAAAATACATGATGGAATCGCCGGCACTATCAAGAAGAATGGCACGATGGCAGATCCTTTTTTCGGAATATGACATTGCCTATGTAAGTCAGAAGTCGATAAAAGGGAGCGCAATAGCTGACTTCTTAGCAACTCGAACAACAGAGGAATATGAGCCTTTAAGATTCGATTTCCCAGACAAAAACTTAATGTGCATCACAGAAATAGAATCCGAGTCATCAAAAGAGAAGTCATGGAAGATGTGCTTTGATGGTGCGTCAAATGCTTTAGGGCATGGAATTAGAGCAATCCTGGTATCACCAGACGGGAATCATTATCCGTTCACCGCAAGACTAAACTTCTTCTGTACCAATAATATCGCAGAATATGAGGCCTGTATCATGGGGCTTCGTGCAACTATCGAACAAAACATCAAGATCTTGGAGGTGTACGGGGACTCAGCCCTAGTGATTTACCAAATCCGTGGAGAGTGAGAAGTGAGGGACTCAAAATTGATTAAGTACAGCGATTTAGTGGCTAGATTGATCAAGGAATTTAAAGAAATAACTTTTCATTACTTCCCACGAGAAGAGAACCAACTGGCTGATGCCCTGGCCACTTTAGCTTCAATGTTCAGAGCAAGTAGAGAAGCATAAATAATGCCCCTCAAAATGAGCATATACGAGGTCCCTGCACACTGTTGTAGCATTGAGAAAGAAGTAGATGGACGGCCTTGGTTCCATGATATCTTAGAATATATCAAGAATCAAAGGTATCCCGAACAAGCGAATGAGAACGATAAAAGAACAATTAGAAGAATGGCAGCGGGATTTGTTCTTGATGGGGATATCCTGTATAAAAGAGGAAAGGATCAGATGCTTTTGAGATGTGTGGATGATGTTGAAGCCAGAAAAATACTTGAAGAGGTCCATGAGGGAATTTGCGGAACGCATGCCAATGGTTTCAATATGGCCAGAAAGATCATGAGACTCGGTTATTATTGGCTGACAATGGAAAATAACTGCATCAATTTTGCCAAAAAATGCCACAAATGTCAAATCTACGGCGATAAAATTCATGTAGCCCCTTCACCCCTTCATGTCATGACTTCTCCGTGGCCTTTTTCTATGTGGGGCATGGATGTCATAGGGCCAATTTCTCCAAAAGCATCAAATGGACATCGATTCGTTTGTGTAGTCATCGATTACTTCACAAAATGGATAGAAGCCGCTTCGTTTGCCAATGTGACGAGGACTGCAGTTTGCAGGTTTTTGAAAAAGGAAATCATTTGCCGGTATGGTTTGCCTGAAAGAATCATTTCAGATAATGACACGAATCTGAACAATAAGATAATGAAAGAAGTGTGCGAGCAGTTCCAAATAAAGCATCATAACTCCTCGCCCTATCGCCCAAAGATGAACGGGGCTGTTGAAGCAGCCAATAAAAATATTAAGAGGATCATTGGGAAAATGACTGAGACATATAAAGATTGGCACGAGAAGCTTCCATTTGCTTTGTTTGCATATCGCACATCTGTGCGAACATCTACGGGAGCAACTCCTTTCTCTCTGGCTTACGGAATGGAAGCTGTGCTACCTATTGAGGTTGAGATCCCCTCCCTGCGAGTCTTAATGGAATTAAAGTTAGAAGAAACAGAATGGGTTTGAGCTCGATATGATCAGTTGAACCTCATTAAAGAAAAACGTCTAAGAGCAATTTGTCACGGATAGATGTACTAGAAGAGAATGATCGTGGCCCATGACAAGAAAGTATGGCCAAGAGAATTCCACGAAGGAGAACTCGTATTGAGGAAGATTCTCCCAATACAAAAGGACCTGCGAGGAAAATGGGCACCAAATTGGGAAGGACCATACGTCGTAAAGAAGGCTTTTTCAGGAGGAGCTTTGATCCTTACCGAGATGGATGGCAAGGAGCTACCGAATCCAGTGAACTCAGATGCTGTGAAGAAATATTATGCTTGAGATGAAAACCTGAAAAGGGCATCCAAAAAAAACAGAGGGATCAAGGCGAAAACCTGCAAAGGGCGTCTTGATTAGCACAAAAGATTAGGATGAAAACCTGAGAGGGCATCCTAATGAGGTAAACCTGGCTTAAAGAGTGTGGCGTTTTAACAGCGGGTCAAACAGTGAGACTACAGTATTTAAAGCATTTCTGAAAGCTCGAAATCTTCTACGCAAAGAGCCAGACTCGAAAAGATTTTTGATTGAGGAACGTGGAAGAGTTCATGTGTCGAATATCTAAAGTATTTGTATCCGTTGAATACGATCCTTTCTTTCTTTTTGACATTTTTTACTCTCATTGGTTAACTTGCTTTATTTGCCACATTTGAAATAGATGAATATGAAATATCATTTTTCCCTACCTGACCTTTTTCATGCATCTCATTATGTGTTTATTTACATGATAAATGGAGAAATGACATACTCTAAACAAAAGAAATGTTAAGCATTACCTGGATGAAAATTTGATAAGCAAAAGAGTCTCAAAGTAAGAACAAAGTTCAATCGGGGGCAGAAGAGTGATATCTGAGGAACCTCGATTACTCGTGAAGCTTGAAGGCAGGTATAAGGCCTGAAGAGAAAGTCGAGAATCAAAGTAATGAACACAGATCCTCAACAATCGTGGCTAAATGGACATACGACAAACATGCTTAAGGAGCACTGCATAATCATGTAGGCATAAAAGCATTTAAGACAAACATGTGCATATCATGATAACATCATACATAGCATATACAGGTACTTCAGCAGAGCAAGAAATCTTGAATGAGAGTCGCACTGAATCAAAGAAAAAGACACCCGAGTTCTACCAAAAGACAGGTTTTGGGTATTTAGATGTTTTTAATTCATGCTTTTCAAGGAAAATCAACTCATATTGCGAGAGATGAGTTGAGCCTCAAGACACGTTGAGATACTTTTAATTTTTGTTTTTCAAAATCAACTCATATTGCTAGAGGTGAGTTGAGCCTCAGGACATGCTGAGGTAATTTCAATTTCTGTTTGTCAAAAATCAACTCATATTGCGAGAGGTGAGTTAAGCCTCAAGACACGCTGAGGTAATTTCAATTTCTGTTTGTCAAAAATCAACTCATATTGCGAGAGGTGAGTTGAGCCTCGGCTCACATGCTGAGGTCTTTTCAATTTCTGTTTTTCAATTTCTGTTCGTAAAAAAAAAATCAACTCATATTGCGAGAGGTGAGTTGAGCCTCAGGACACGCTGAGGTATTTTTAAATTTCTGTTTTTCAAAAATCAACTCATATTGCGAGAGGTGAGTTGAGCCTCGGGACACGCTGAGGTAATTTCAATTTCTGTTTGTCAAAATTAACTCATATTGCGAGAGGTGAGTTGAGCCTCGGCTTACATGCTGAGGTCTTTTCAATTTCTGTTCTTCAATTTCTGTTCGTAAAAAAAATCAACTCATATTGCGAGAGGTAAGTTGAGCCTCAGGACACGCTGAGGTATTTTTAAATTTCTGTTTTTCAAAAAATCAACTCATATTGCGAAAGGTGAGTTGAGCCTCGGGATATGCTGAGGTAATTTCAATTTCTGTTTGTCAAAAATTAACTCATATTGCGAGAGGTGAGTTGAGCCTCGGCTCACATTCTGAGGTTTTTTCAATTTCTGTTCTTCAATTTCTGTTCGTAAAAAAAATCAACTCATATTGCGAGAGGTGAGTTGAGCCTCAGGACACGCTGAGGTATTTTTAAATTTCTGTTTTTCAAAAAATCAACTCATATTGTGAAAGGTGAGTTGAGCCTCGAGACACGCTGAGGTAATTTCAATTTCTGTTTGTCAAAAATTAACCCATATTGCGAGAGGTGAGTTGAGTCTCGGCTCACATGCTGAGGTCTTTTTAATTTCTGCTTTTCAATTTCTGTTTTTTCAATTTATATTTTTCAAAAATCCACTCATATTGCGAGATGTGAGTTGAGCCTTGGGTTCACATGTCGAGGTATTTTCAAAATCTACTTTTGCGAGATGTGAGTTGAGCTTTGGCTCACGTGCTGATCTATTTTCAATTTCTGTTTTTAATGTCTAGTTTTACAGAGTCAATTCATATTGCGAGAAATGAGTTGAGCTCAGGATCACATGCTGAGTAAAGAATCAATATTAGAGCTGATTGAAGACACCAGATTTTGTCTCCCTGAAGTTACAGTGGAGTTAATCGAGGATATCAGATCTTGCCTTTCTAAAGTGGCAGAAGAGAAGACCACAAACCTTATCTCACTGAAGCGATAGAAGAGCATATTGAATTACATTGGAACAGATTGAAGCTACAAGGCATATCTCCGAATTTGCAGTGGATTGAACCAAAGCTACAAAATGCGATGGACTGGAAAGAGACTACCTGGATGAGAAGAGCACCAAAGAAGTCCATACTTAGCAAGACCGGGCAAAATTGGCCTTTCTTCATATCTTTGCTCTATTCTCGTTACACGATAATAAGCAAAGAGGGGCAGCTGTTGTAGGCCAATTTTAGCTCATTTACATCAAAACCCAATTTAGCCTTACCTAACCCACCAAAATTAAACCCAAAACCCAAAATCTTAACTACCCAAAGCCCAATTTACATCAAAACCCCAATGGCCCAAACCCTAAGCCCAAATCAAAATAAAAAAACCTAGCCCACAACTTAAACTTTTCTCAACTAGCCACTCCTTTTCCACCACCAACTCCACTAGCCACACCTTTTCCACCACCAACTCCACTAGCCACTCTTTTTCCACCACCAACTCCACTAGCCACACCTTTTCCACCACCAACTCTACTAGCCACTCTTTTTCCACCACCAACTCCACTAGCCACACCTTTTCCACCACCAAATCCACTAGCCACACTTGCTCCATTACCTACTCCACTAACCACACTTGCTCCACCACCACTTGTACCTACAAATGAAGACATAAACAATAAAAAAATATTTTGTAAATGGCTATATAAGTCTTCTCATATTTTGTATATGGGGATTTTTTTTGGAGAGTTTTTGGGAGAGAAAGTTATTGTAAAGGATTTTTGGAGAGGTTTCTTTTTAAAGTAATTAAGGAGAAAAGTTATTGTGAAGGCTAGTTTTTGGAGAAGCTAGTTTTTTTTTTGAAGATTAATCAAAGATCAAAGCAAAAGAGGTTTCTTTGTCTATTCTCATTTTAAGTTCTTTGTTTACTTATTGTTTTCCTTTCAATCTTATTTTGTTTCTTTTATACGAAAGTAAAAAAAAATAAAAGGAGGAAGCTTACCCATTTTTACCGAAAAAGTTTTTTTGAGGTCCGGTTGCCGTGTACGGTGGCGCCGGCGGCGGTCCGGCGACCGGACGATGGCCGACCTTGTGGCCGAAAATCATCCACCCTCTCCCTCTCTCTCCTTTTTTGTTATTATTATATTTCTTAATATTATATTATATATATTCTTTTAATATATTAGGTATATTTTAAATTCTATATTACATATATATATTTTATACTATTTTATGTATATATCTTTAATATTATATTATTTATATATATATATATATTTTACATGTTATCTTATGTATATATCTTAACTATATTATGCATGTATTTTTAACAGTATATTATGTACATATTTTTAATATTATCACGTATTTATTTTTTATATATGTACATATTGATGTAGTATTATTAATAGTATTGATTTTAAACATCATTATTATTTCTAATATATATATTATGTACATTTTTTATTTCTATTTTATTTTTTATTTGTCAATATTAATTATTATTATTCTAATATTTTGATATTTTAATATTTTATATTTTATATATTTTATTATTCACATCATTATTCGCATTTTTTGACAATAATATTCTTGGATTTTTTTTACTATCATTTTAAAAACTTTTTACATTTTAATTTTAAGAATAAGGCAATGTACCGATTTTAACATTAAGTCATCGATTTCATCGCTATGTTGGGTGAAATTAATCGGCTCGTGTTAAAAACGGGATGTCCTTCTAAAAAACAAAAAACTTGCAACTTCTCATTTCCTTCAATCGGATCACACTTAAATGTCAAATTGAATTCGTATTTTTGAAAATCAAGACAACATGTGTTTAATAAGATACCAATTTTGGGCGTCGCGAGGGTGCTAATACCTTCCTCGCGCATAACCGACTCCCGAACCCTAAATTTTCTCTGAATTTTAACGTAGACCTAAACTTAGCCTTTTATTTGTTTTAATAAGAGATCTAATAGGTGTCCGATCACACCTAGGAAAAAGGATCGGTGGCGACTCCCTGTTTATTTCAAAAATCAAACGTCAAATTTCAAACTTTTTTTCAATAAGTCGCCACAATTAGCGACCAAGCTAAGCTAAATTTTTTTTTACGTCGCTACAATTTTAATAAACCATTATTTTTAATAATTGGGAAATAAGGGAGGATGATGTTGGTGTTGAAATAGCATAACCCCACGTTTAGATAATATAAGGTTGAGGAGTGTTTGTACTATTATAAATAGATGTGGTTTTCTCACTTTTAAATCGTCTTAAAATTTGTCATTTCTGTTAAGGTAATTTTTTCTTTTCTATTTATAATTTTTTATATGTATCTTTTGTAATGTAATATATTTGGTAGTGTTTGAGGATGTAGGCGTAATTTGTTGAACTAATATTTTAATTTTGATTCAATTGTATACATTTGAAGAAATGAATATATGTATTTATTTTCATATTAGTTTAATACAATTGTTTATGTATGCAGTGTATCAACGTAAAATTATACTAAATCAATAATCTTGTCAGTAAAATTTCATGTATAAATCGAACATAATCATAACTCATATATACATTACATCTTTTTCTTTGAACAAAATCAATAATCTTTTTCTTATCATGGAAGTAGCCTCCCCTCCCTTTTCTTTGAACAAGTGATTTTATTCCATCTGTAAAATAAAATTACAATAACATGCAAACCGGATCTCAATCCTACATTAAATTTAAACCTAAACAAAAGCCAAAGAAAACAATACAAGAAAATTAATGAACATTGTCAAGACCATCATCCATTAGCCTACCCTCCTTAGTCTTTACAACAATTTCTCTTATCACATGTTCATGGTTATATTATACACCCCCATCAGCCATGAACATGATCCCACACACATTCCCCACTTCCCAGCAGCAATGGCTTATTAAAATTAAAGCCAATTACCGCCCCCCTTCTTTTCTTTCAATGTCTCAATCATCCCTAATTATTCCTCTTCAATTTAGGTCCATTCATTTATTGTAAACTTGATTTACTTTCACTTTATTATTTTATGTGCGACTTTAATCCAGATATGTAAAACTGTCATCCCCTCATCCACAATTTAGTAAATGAGTTGAACGAATTATGTAGTACTCGATGAATATAGTGATCGATTCCTGCTATTTTCCCTTGCTTTCAAATTCTTTTTGACTCATTCTTTTTTAAAAGTCACAATCCATCATTAGCCATACTCCATTCGGAATCAATCTGTTTTTTGCGTGATGGACAATGGGGGGCTGAATTTGGCGCTGCATATGTTGCTTCAATTTCGGTATTTGCAAATAAGAAAGACGACATAATTAAACTACCAATCTTTTTCCTTGTCCCCATAACTATAACTTCTAACATTGACTTCCTAATTTCTAAACCCTTGGATAAAGCCGGTTCTTATAGACAGCACCAGCAACAACAATTGTGCTTGTAGTAGGGTACAATTTGGGCTCTTTGGTAGATTTATAAGCTATCCATGTCTTAGATAATTATCAATTATCACTATCATAATAAATTCTATACCGAATGTTTTCAATAACATCCTCAGCCATGAACGAAATGGCATATCTAGTTGTTTAGAGGTCCCCCCCCCCCCCAATCTGATCATAATCCATGGGGCAAAGAACCGAACTCTATTAGGCACAATAGTAGCATCCAACTTGGAAGACAATGAAACTAATGCCGGTTGTGTGAAATGAAGATGGTGACTCAAAGATGGCTAATAGCATTATATGCACTGTACCCCTTTGGAGTTTAGTGTCATCCCTGGTGAGGACCATCACGAGAAGAAGTGTAAAATGGGTCAAGTTAAATCGAGTCAAGACTGGCTAATTTTAAGCACAAATTTTTTTTTGACAAATCGATTTTTTTAAAAGGGAAATTCATTAACTCATTCAAATGAATAAGATCATACAATTTGGGAGGAAAAATAACAAACACCGTTATACGCGCTGAAGGACAAGCTCCATCAACACAATAAAAACTTCAGCTTCAGCATCAATAGAACATTATGGCATGTTGACAATTGGCTCGATCACAACTTAAGCACAACATATCAGGAGTGATTGCAAGCACTTAATACAATAAGGAAATCAACCACATACTACAAGAGTAGACAAAAACTTATAAAAGTGAAGAATTATTAAACAATGGAAAAATAAAAAAAAATATAAAACTTAAGACAACATGGGTCTAAACAAACTCATGAAATCATTTATTATTCTGAAAAACTCTCAAAACAAAAACAGATTAAGAAATCAACAAAGAGCTACCCACTTTCTAAAAGAAACTATTTGTGGTCAATCGTATTTCAAGATGATAGACACTGTTATCTGTCTATCACAACTTGTGAAGACAACAAAAATACCCACAAAATAGATCTGTAAACTGAAAAGAGGGAAGACGCATGGAGTGAATGAGAAAAAGAAAGAAAAAAAGGGTTGATGGGTAGAAGAAAAAGGCGGGTGGTAGCTAACACGAAGATTAACATCGCCACTAGACATGACTTGAAGAAAAAAATTAGGGTTTTGTCAAACCGATTTTTTAATTCAATTAATTTTTAAATTTAAATGATATTGTTATGATACGTAAAGAAATCTAATTCTAAAACGTCTTAATTTAAAATATCTTTAATTAGTAAATTCCTCTATATTGGGGAGCAAGTGTGGAGGTTAGGTGCCTTAATTATAAACAACATTGTACATCTGTTCATATTGTCATGTTCCCATAGCAAATCACTTAAATGAAGATTTCATCATATCTTAAACCAAATTAAAATTGATTTGCCTTTGCCCTTTGATCTGTTTTGAGTTCATAATAATGGGTAAGGACTAAAGAATATGTAGTCCTCAGTCAGCAAATTACAGCCAGCCTCAGTCTCTAACCTTTCATTCTTATATATAATATATATACATATACACGCTTAATTAACTTATAATCTCTGATTAAATTTAATATAAAAATGTCATGGGTGGACGTGGGCGACTCTCGTGGGAATTTTATGTAGTATTTAATTGCTACTTTATCAACTAATTTGATTAATAAGTTACATCAATGCTTCACATCCAACCTTTCTTTTTTAATAAATTAATCTTCAGTTTGGACTTTTAATTATCTAATTAATATGAATTGTTTAGATAAAGTAGATTATCTAAGTGTCCTTGATCACCTTCCAATCTTTATCTTCATATATTATAAATTTCAACAATTTTCTAGGGAAAAATTGTTTCTTAATAGCCACAATTAACAAATCTAAAATGTGTATCTTACTAGTTTAGGGTTTACAAGGAAAACAGGCCACGTTTTTTTTTCGTGGTCAAAAAAGAATTTGACTGATAATACTGACAATTTTCCAAGATCCGTCGGTAAAGCGAAATGCTTTATACCGACAATTTCCGTCGATATTATATAATCGTCGCTTATATATTGTAGTGTTTGAAGAAAACAAAAAAAATGATATAATTAGTTATCTAAACTTTAATAGAGAGCGGCGCTAATAGATGTTAGGATCTTCCTAATCTAATCTAATCATTTTTTTTGAAATAATTTGACAATTAATTATAGTATAAATATAAATATAAATATAAATATATACTTAAGCAATCATAATGCAAAATTAAGTTAGTATTAAATATAGTGGATGAAAAATCAGAAACAATTAGACAAATTTCATTTATAATGTATCTTCTGGGATTAAAGACTCGCACATCGTAATTGTGAATAATGAGACTCGAATTTGAGTGCTCAACGATCCAAGACCTCCACATTAATCAATAATATTAAGGCATCATCGGCTAACCTAATTATTAAAAATATTTAAAAATATGATTTAAATAAAATATTATTGTTTTTATGCAATACATAATTCAACTTATAATCCTTCTCAATCCTTAACCAAAGAAAAAAACATACTTAAATTTAAATCCGAACACCAACTAAACTAATACTTAATCAACATGCTTTTTCTATTTTTCTTGCTTACAAATAATTCGGCATTCACTTCTATCATTGATAACTAAAAAAATAGAAGTTATTCGAATAATAAATTATTTATTATGTGCATAAATTTAGTTATACAAACATCGTTTAATATTTTAAATTTTTTTAATAGATTGCCAGTAAATAAAGTGATAGAGAATCCAGATCGGACAAAAGTAAAGATTTCTTCAATAATTATTTGAATAAATACATGCATGCTCCTAAATTTCTATTAACTTTGGATACATATTAATCTCAATTAATCAAATACATGGCGTAATGTTGATGAGTTGTCGGTCCATCCAAACACGAAGACCACATTCGGAGTTAGGTTCATCATAATCATCCCTAAAAGATTCTTTACTTTTATACATTAACATGTCTTATTGGTTACGATTCCAATTCATAAAAACTTCCAATAAAATTTGAATTTATGTCTACAATTAATTATTTTATTAATTTTAATCACATTTTTAATTAAATTTAATTATTAATCTTTTAGAAATAGTCAAATAAATTTTTTAACAAAAATATTGATTAAAAACATTAATTTTTTAGTGTTGGCATGCCAGCCCGTGTGGCAATCTATATATACTTCATGCATGTGGCAATCTATATATACTTCATACTGACATTATACTATTTATCTTATATGTCATGTCAATAAATAATTTAAAAATTATAAAAATCTCATAAAAATTCAAAAAAAAAAGTAGCATAGAGTACATGCGGATTATTATGCGGACAGCAATGTTTAAAAATTTAATGTTTTAGTTAGTATTTTATTTAAAAAAAATCGATTCTTTTTAAAAGGTTGATAATTAAATTTGACTCTTTTTAAAACGTTGAGGGTCAAATTTAGCTCAAAAAAAGAATAAGGGCTAAATTGATAAAGATGTCATCATTAAGAGCTAAATTTAACATTATATCTTTTTTTATAATCACAAGTGTCTACATGTATTTTATAGTCTAAGTCTAATCATATTCGAATCAATATAGTATTCAAATAAAACTCTTCCAACAATAATGATTCGAGATAAAAACTCCGTCCAAATGCATAAAAAAAATCCACTAGTACCGCTCCCACTTATTCCGTTCACTTTATTGTCAACTAAGATAATCTTATTGTTGGATTAAATTTTTTAAACGCGTTTTATTAGCAAGTCCTATATATAATAAAAAAAACAATAAAGCATTATTTCTATCATCCTTTAAAAAACAAGAGAAAACGTGTGCAAGAGTGAATTATTAGAGATAAAGATATAGGTTAAGTTATATACAAAGATAGCGCAGCATATCTTGAAGGATTAGCCTTTGAATGTTTTGCCTTTTGCTTGTAACAATTTCATGTTATATTTAATGCAAACTTGGTGTGAATCTGTCCCCCAATGGTACCACTATTTTCTATTTTGGTGAAGCCCAAAAAAACCTTTAAAGATATGAGGGAGAAGAAGGGCGATTCGTGTCATATAATTGGAGACTTGGTATGGAAATATTATCGCCCATCTCTTGGAAATGATATTGACAATGCAGCCACTAGATAGCTTCCTAACATGGGGAACTCAATAATATGTGCTCGTTTCTTTCCACATTATTCATATTGATATAAGAGTAAAATTATATTTAAGTTCACTAAATTATTAGTAATTTATATTTTAGTTACTTAATTTAAAAACTTATAAAATAGTCATTAAATTATTTGAAAGTTTTCATTTAAGTCACTCGCCTATTAAAATCATTGTTATATGACATTCTTTGTTCGTATGATCTGCACCAATCAAAAGCTTTCATTTCCCTTCTCTTCTAAAATTCAATTTTTTTTTCATAAACAACTTTGAATGTCACGAAACTGTAAACTAAATCCAAACATCTTTATTCTCCGATCTCTAGAAATGGTTGTCAAATCGACTTGAATCTAATGTATGTTTTCTACTTATCAATGGTTATTGATCCATCGCACCAATCATCAAATTATCACTTGGAGTTTACTAGTGGGGCTTTAAAAAAAAACTTAACAACTAGTGATTTAAATGAAAACTTTCAAATAATTTAGTGACGATTGTGTAACATTTTAAATCGAGTGACCAAAATATAAATTTATAAATAGTTTAGTTACCTTGGGTGTAGTTTACCCTTGATATTAATATTAATCACAATATACAATAGGGTAAACTACCAAAATAGTCATTTTAGTTTGCCTCAGGTTACATTTTAGTCACTTATGTTTGAAATGTTATAGTCACTTACGTTATCATGTTGTAACATTTTAGTTACTGAGCCGTTAATTGTTGTTAATAGTGTAATGGTAAGCTGACGTGGGACGTTAAATCATCATTGTAAACAAAAAATTTAGGTTAAATTATACATTTGGTCCTTATAATTTTTCATTCTGAGAAATTTAAATTTTTTTCTTTTATGTTTTTTAACTTTCTTTCTTTTTTCTTTTTTCTTTTCCATTCTTTCTGCTTCTCCCTCTATTTTTCTCCATTCTCCATTTCTTTTAACATAGTTTTTCTATGCTTTCTATTTGTTAAAATTAGTCCTTATACTTTTATTTTGGTATTGGGTATTTCCTTTACGTTCTATTTAATCTTTCTTTTGATTAGTTTTTAACATGTTTTCAGCTTAGGGTAACAATTTTGTATTGATCTTCAATGAAAACCCAGAATAAAAATTCTTTTTTTTTAATCTTTTATTTGCTTATTACAAACAATTATGAATTGAGGTTTTTGAAATTTTACCGTTATTGTTGAAGTTATACAAAGGACCCAAAAATGGATTATTGTGGTGATTTTACATAATTGCTTGGACTTGATATTTCAATGAAGATTCTTATGAATCTGGTTAACCTTTCTGATCTCATTAAGGTTAGCTTGGTGTAATAGGCCAATTTTGGCCTGGGCCTAAAACCAATCAAAACCAATAAAAATACCAAAAAGAAGTCCAAAATAACAGTCCAATACCCAAATACAGACCCAACTAAATTGAACCCAACTAAACTACCCTAGCCCAATACAACCCAACCCAGCCTACAACATTTAAAAAAAAACTTAGAAACCCTAGGCACCGCAATGGCCATTAGCAACCTCCGTGCGCCCACAACCACAGCCACCTCGCCACGTACCCTCTCCGTACCTCCGTACGTGCCAACAAATGCCTCCGTACCTACAAAAAGGGACAAGCACAATAGCAAAACAAAGAAAAAAAATAGATAAAAATGTTGTATTTGATTTTTCTTATTTGGCTATAAAGCCATTTTTTTTGTATTTTTTATGCATATCCCGCACAAATACACATAGAATATCAATCAAAAAACTAAAAGTTTAAAAAGGTTTCCTTTTTTCCTTTTTGATTCTTTTATTTTCTTTTTTACATCGTTTTCTATTTTATTTTTCATTTGTAAAAGAGTATTAATCAAAGAAAAAAACAAAAAGAGAGGGAAGGAGGCTCACCTATCTTCCAGTGGTTGCGAGGACGTTGGGATCTCCTTCGTCGCCAAAATCGGGCCCAAAAGGGGAGGTCAAGAGCCACCTCTTATTTACCATTCGGGTTCTGACGACTCGACCTTTAAAAATGCCTAAAAAGCAGAACTAAAGAGCCCACCTTCCGCAATATCGGCCACTGGCTATGGCGGTGGCAAGGTGGAGTGCCGAGGAGACCCTAATCATCAGCGGGAGTATAAGGGGATTTAGGTTTTTTTTTAATTTTTTTAAGAAGTAAGGGTAGAATATTTTTTTAAAAGAAATTTTACTTTTATAAAACAGGTGAAATGGCGCCGTTTAGGGCCTGTTCTAGTGGCCTTAAAACGGCTCAATATATAGCCCTCAACCCGCGTTCTGACCGACCCAAAAAGGGATCCGCGTGTTTTTGCTCTGATGGGTTATTTGTGGATCCAGTCCCTCCGCTTTCATGGCATGTTGCAATTCGGTCTTGTTTCCTTTTTCTTTTCTTTTAATTTTGCCCTGTAATTTTTTGTAGTATTCAATTTCTGTCCATATTGAAGTTATGCGTTTTGGAAGACGGGGATATTGCCCTATTTGGTCCCCCATCTCATTCGCGTATCACAATTTGGGCTCAATATTTTATTTTCATTCCATGTTCTTCCTTTTAATTTTGTTTTGATTTCAATTCAATCCTAGTTTAATTGATTTCATTATTTGTGTATTTTTATTTATCTGTTTCCTTTTAAATACTAAAACTTAAATAATATTTATATGTAATATCTATCTATATATTTACTCATTATTTGTTTTCATGTTTAGACTCTATTTATTGATTTATTTATTATTTTATAATTCTTTACTTTAAAAATATTTAATATTATTTATGTCATGTGTCTACCTATTTATTTCATTCATATATTATCCCTTGTTTTCGAATACGTCGGATTAATCTATTTCCTTTTATTATGTATTTCATATTTCCTTTTTCTTATTTTTATTATTTTTATTATCTATCGTTATTGTTATCATTTATTTCCTACATCGTTGATTGCTAATATTGATATTAAGCCACATGATTATTGCAATTGTATCTTATGAACTGTTGTTAGTATACTCATATTCTCACCATTCGATAGCATATTTTTTTCATATATCATTTTTAATATTTTATCAATTTTCACCCTAAAATTCATAAAAAAAGATTCTTTAATAAAGGCAATATTTCGTGTTTGAAAATTCAAAAGATCGTGCCCTAACGTATTGGGTTTCAATTTTTCTCGTTTGACCTAAATGATCGAATATCCTTTTACAATTAAAATGCATGAGTTTTGAAAAAAAAAAGACAAGCTGATTCTTGAGGGTAAAATGTCGTGTCCTAACACATTTTCTTGAATTTCGTAGACCAAAATCGTTGTTTTAGTAAAACAAAACATTTTATTAAAACAATCAAATTACGAGGTGATCCGATCATACCTAAACAAAAAAGATTGGTGGCGACTCTTCCATTTTCATTTTCAAAATAAAAAGTCGACCCCGTTTTTTTCAAAAAATAGTTTCGATAGCTTGGCGACTCCACTAGGGAACAAATAAGAGTGTCAAGCCGCGATTTGATTAATTCTTGTCTTATTGGTCGAAAATTGATAATTAGATTTAAAATTACGATCCTTTCATTGCATTTCATCCGTCATTAATATTGCACTGCATGTCTGTTCGATCTTACCCTTTTAAGTGGAAGTGAGAAGCTAGTCCTTCGTGAGGTCTTCACCTCCGTATAGGATAGTGGATCGCTTTCGGGATACGTCCGTACCTATGTCTTCGTGAGATTTTCATCTCCATATAGCCATAGGAAAATGTAATCCCCTAAACTGAACTCAGTTCATATAAGCCTATAATGGGTGAGGATCGAGGAATCTACCGGTTCGGGTACCTTCACTTTAGAACCAAACCGCATATAGTGAGCCCTAGGAGCCTACCCTAGGTAGAACCACACCAAACCCCTAGAGGTCATCCAAATAGGTGCTCTATTTGTTATTTATGTTTTTGTACTGACGTGTTTCTTTTGTTTTAGTTATGATTGCATTGCATCTTCATTATAGAAAAGAGGTGTTGATTCACATTCAACTTCTAAATAGAGAGCTTGTCATGGAAAATGAATTTCTTGGTAGAGTGGAATACAATACGGTCGTCTGGATATGGTCCTGGTAAACACAGCGAGAAAGGTGAGAGTCTGCGAAGGAGTACATGACTTACTTAAAAAAACTAAAGAGCATCACAAGATGAGTGAAAAATAGGTCGCAGCCCGGATCAAGCAAAAAGGAGATAATAGAGACATCTTTTGGACAATTCGCAAGATTTGATTTTAACATCTAGATAAGAAGAAAAAGATCGATGTCTTCACTTGGAGTACGAGGGCAATGCCGAATATGTAATCCGCTTTATGTAAAGATATTTGTTTTCTAGAAAAGTTGTTCTAATAGAATTGAATTCAGAATCAATGCCTCTCTTTCTTTTTACATTCATCCCATGCATCTGTATTACATTGTATCACATATATTATATTTTCACAAAATGACCCTAATTAAAAAATCATTTTAGTAATCTAAAAACCAACGAAAGTTTACCAACTAAATATCGCTACAGTACCCGCCACAAAACCAAGGCAATGGATCAGAGATTGGAAAGATTAGAACAAATACAAAGAGATATGCAAGATCAATTACAAGCACATATGCAAGAGCAATTAGCCAAAATCCAATAAGACATGAGGGAACAAATGTAAGAATCCCAAAATAGTATGATAAGCCAGTTGGTGCAATTGTTGGCTAGAAAACGTGAAAAAAGGGAAGAGCACTGCGATTAACTCGGGGAATGATAATGAAGACCCTGCCTATCCTCCAGGCATTATCTCGACAAGTACCCTAGCCCAACCAGATGCGTATCCACAAAGGGTACCCGTTACAATCAGACCCCAACAATATCAAACCTGTACCTCGACACCAATGAACTACCCGATAGGTTCAGGTTCTAATCTAGGGGACAATCTAACCAATCCTATAGTTCCTGATCTAGACGAAATGGCAAAAATAGAAAAAGTAAGGGTGGAACTGCCAAAACAACTCGAAGATAGGTACAGGTGGTTGGAAAAAAAACTCAAATTAATAGAAATGCTAATTACCATTGCGGGGATGACACCAAGGATCTGAGTTTGGTCCCAGATCTAGTAATCCCGTCAAAATTCAAGACTTCAGAATTTGAAAAGTATAATAGGACTAGTTATCTAGAAGATCAGATCACTATGTTCTGTCGAAGGATGACATGATACGTCAATAATAATCAACTGCTAATCCACTGCTTCCAAGACAGTCTGATCAGGTCAACTGCCAAATGGTACAACCAACTGAGTCGTGCCAAAATCAATTCATGGAAAGACTTAGCAGAAGCTTTTATGAAGTAATATGGTCATGTGATGGACATGACACCCGACAAAATCACATTGCAGAATATGGAGAAGAAGAAAAATAAGAGCTTCAGGTAATATGCCCAAAGATGGAGAGAGGTGGCAACGCAAGTCCAACCAACTCTTCTGGAGAAAGAAACCACGATGCTTTTCATCAATAATCTGAAGGCCCTATTCATTAACCATATGTTAAGAAGCACTATGAAGAGCTTCTCAGATATAGTAATGTCTGGTGAGATGATTGAAAATGTAATAAGAAATGGGAAGATAGATGCGGGGGAAAGCGTCAAAATATCAACCCCAAAGAATAAGAAAAATGAAGTGAATAACCTGAGCATGTATAATAAAGGGTATTCCAAATCAGTCACTGCTGGCCAGCCAATGGCCGTAGCCACTAGCTACGAAGGCCCTCCAAGGCAAGAATCTAATTCGAGACCAAATACAGAAAGGCTCCAGTTCACACCCATCCCGATAACATATAGAGAATTGTATCAGAATCTGTTTGACGCACATGTAGTATCCCCGTTTTTCTTGGAACCCTTGCAACCTCTATTCTTGAAATGGTATGATGCGAATGCTCAATGCGAATACCATGCAGGAATAACAGGACACTCAATTGAAAACTGCACCACATTTAAAAAAGTTAATAGAAAGGTTCATTAAGATGGGCATCGTGAAATTTGGTGATCCATTGGGACATCATGTAACAGGAAATCCATTACCCAGTCATTCAGATCAAAGGGTAAACGTGATAATTGAGAATGGATGAAAGAAAACCAAAACCAATGTTGTAGAAGTAAAAACCTCACTAAAATGGGTTTTGAAACAAATGATAGACATGTGATTAATCATTTAGGATTCGAAAAAGATACCCAAATGGATGAGGAGCTACTGTGAGTTCCATACGAAAGAAGGTCATGAAATCCAAGAGTGCGCCGAATTCAAAGGTTTGGTGCAAAGTCTAATGGATAATAAAGAGTTGAAATTCTTTAAAGAGGTTAGAAACCCGGAAGAAATGTTGGGAATCTGAACATTAACGCCGTATTCAAAGAGGGAGATAGGGAAGATAATTTATTAGGCATCTTCCCTTACATACTTGGGAGTGTTTTGAACAATGGAACTGTGGAAGAGATCCCTGTATTTCTTAGAGACAATTTAGAGTAATATTAAAAACACGTTTGTTGCTTTAAGCGTAAAAGTAATAAGAATCTTTTTTGTGAAATAGGCTTATGTCCAAAATCTTTATTTCAATAAAATGCAACTTTGCTATCATTTCGAGCAAATATTCTTTTATTCTATACAAATAGTTATTCTTAGATTCTTTTGTTCTTTGGACTTTCTTTCAAATATTCTTTTATTCTTCATTCATGATCATACCATACAAATAATTATTCTTATATTCATTTATTCTTTAGAATATTCCTTCATACCTAAAACAGGTCTCCAGATATCAACAATATTAACGACGCTGCTATTCACTCAGAATCTCCTTTCGAGCAAGATATGTGTCTAGAGGGATCTTAGGACTTTGTAGATGATAGAGATTGTAGCCTATCTCCTGATTTGTTAATAATGGTAGTAGAAGATGAGAAACAAACTCTACCTTACAAAGGGTTAATGGACATCGCGAGCCTAAGAGAAGAGAAATAGGTGAAGATCGGACCTATATCACCACAGAGACAAAACAAGACGTCATTAAGTTATTCCAAGAATTCAAAGATTTTTTCGCACGATCGTATCAAGATACGCCTAGGCTACTAAGACGTGTGGATGTTGTTAAGGCTAGGAAAATCTTAGAAGAGGTCTATAAGGGTGTCTGAAGAACACATGCGAATGGTTTTACAATGGCTAGGCAAATAATGAGGTTCAGATACTACTGATCCACCATGGAAGGAGATCACATCAGTTATGCCATAAATGCCAAATTTATGGAAACAAGATTTATGTGTCTCATTTATTTCTTCATAGACTTTTTCTATGTAGGGCATGGATGTTATCGGACTGATCTCGTCAAAAGTTTCTAGACACCGTCATCTTGTTGGTCGTCGATTATTTCATTAAATGGGTGAAGTTGCTTCATATGTCAATATTACAAAGTCGACAGAATATTACAAAGTCGACAGTCACCAAATTCCAAAAAAAAAAAGGAGATCATATGCTGACAATGAATGCCAGAAAGGATCATATCTAATAATGCATAATAGCACGATATCAAAAGTTTGCAATTTATTCAAGATCAGACACCACACCACGTCATGTTCAAACGCATCAAAAACGAATTATGCGAACTTACGACAGAAAGGTTCGTCCTAGAGAATTTTACGAGGGGGACCTGACGTTGAAGAAGATCCTTTTTATACAAAAGGACTTCAAAGGAAAGTGGATGCCAAACTAGGAAGGACCTTATGTAGTAAAGAAGGCCTGTTCTAGAGGGATGGATGGCAAGGACCTACCCAATCTGGTGAATTCAAATTCAGTCATATTTAGTATTTTTAAAAAAACACAAAAAAAAGAAAAAGAAAAAGGGAGAGGTCAAAGCGAAAACTCGCAAAGGGCGCTTTGAGACCAAAGGGATTTTGAATTGAAAACCTGTAAAGGGCAATTCAAATAAAAAGTAGGGCATGCGGTAGTCTTGCTATGCCTGAATTAACAAGGAGGAGGTATGCTACATCTTAGGGCATCGACAAAGTACTCTAGATCTCCTAAACACATGTCGAGTTCAAAATGGTCCTCAAGAAGTTCGTATAGAGAAGCTCAGGCTGCGATATTTGGGGCACCTAGCTTTCATCTTACCATATTGAATTTTTTATCCTTGATTACTGTATTTGTTTTGAGCTATGCTCCCAATCAATTTCCTTCTTATTACATTTGCTATCTTTGATTAACTTATTCATTTCGAGTTATGCTCCCAATCAATTTCCTTCTTGTCCATTGTTGTGATTTTTTTTAAGCTTTTTACATTGAAATAATGATTAATAGACTAATAAAACTTTTACAAAAGAAGTTATGCATATTACTCTGGAGGCTTCTAAATAGTACAAGAACCTGAAACAGAACTGTTATTTAGAACTCACCAAACCTAAGGGTTGGAAATGTTTGAGAAAGAAGAGTCTAAATTGTGACTATCTTTTCAGATTTTCTGTCAAAGATATCAGTTGAACGAGGAGACAAGATATTACATCGATGATACAACCTCGACAAATAACGAGCAACCCAAGCATTAAAATGGGATCATTCTTGAAAAAATAACATTCTACATTCCTGTATACATATCTGGTCATGATACACAAAGAATGGTGTCATAGATCAAATTAATTGAAGAAGCCACAAATCATATACCCCTAAGTTGCAGTGGGATAGATTGAAGAAGATACAAATCCTATACCCCTGAATTACAGTGGGATGGATTGAAGAAGATATATATCCTATACCCCTAAGCTGCAGTGGGATAGATTGAAGATAGTATAAATCCTATATCCTTGAGTTGCAGTGGGATAGATGGAAGAAACCGCAAATTTTATCTCCCTAAAGTTGTAGTGGAGCAAACTTGTTGAGCAAATGGTGATTATTTCTTCAAATTTTCTGTCAAAGATACCAGCTGAGCAAAGAAGGTAGGATAACACATCAATGACAGAACCTTAATGAACACGAGCAATGACAACTAAAATATTAAAAAGGGATCATTCTCATGACATTCTGCATTCATGCAAATATCATTCATACACATCTAGTTAGGAGCATTTGATTAACTCTAATCATGATATCTTAATCATTTGGTATAAGCATAGGCCCATAAAACCAATTCTACAGGTCATGTCCCCTAAAGGATGGTGTAACAAAATCAGTAAATCCACAAATCTCAACTCCCTAAAGTAGCAGTGGAGTAGATTGAAGTCATAGATCTTATCTCCTTAAAATTACAGTGGAGTAGATCAAAGATGGCGAATCTTATTTTCCTGAAGTTGCAGTGGAGCAAATTGAAGCCATCAGCCTTATCTCCCTAAAGTTGCAATGGAGCAGACTGAAGACAGCGAATCTTATTTCCCTAAAATTGCAGTAGAATAGATTAAAGCTACAAATTATGGCGAATCTTATATTCCTGAAGTTGCAGTGGAGCAGATTGAAGCCACTGACCTTATCTCTATAAAGTTGCAGCAGAGCAGGCTGAAGAAAGCGGATCTTATTTCCCTGAAGTTTCAGTGGAATGATTGAAGCTACGAATTATGGCGGATCTCATCTTCCTGAAGTTACAGTGGAGCAGATTGAAGCCACCAACCTTATCTCTCTGAAGTTGCAGCGGAGTAGACTGAAGACAGCGAATCTTATTTCCCTAACGTTGTAGTGGAATAGATTAAAGCTACAAATTATGGTCCCGAAGTTGTAGTGCAGTAGATTTAAGCCACCAGCCTTATCCCCCTAAAGTTGCAGCGGAGCAGACTGAAGACCAAGAATCTTATTTCCCTGAAGTCGCAGAGGAACAGATTGAAACTACAAGTCGCAAACCTTATCTCTCTGAAGTTGCAGTGGTGCAGGTTGAAATTATCAATTCTTACCTCCTTGAAGTTCCAACGGAATAGATCGAAGTTACAAGTGTCTTCTTTCTGAAATTACATTGGAACAGATCGAAGCCACAATCTTTATTTCTCTGAAGTTGCAGTAGAGTAGGATAAAAATACACAAACTTTATCTCCCTTAAGTTGCAATGGAGCAGATTGAAATTACCAATTCTTATCTTCTTGAAGTTCCAGTGGAGTAGATCGATGCTACAAATCTCTTCTCCCTAAAATTATATTGGAGTAAATTGAAGCCATAAGTCTAATCTCCCTGAAGTTGTAGTGGATTAGAACGAGGCTACTTGAAGAAGAGAAGCACCAAAGAAGTCAAGATTCGGAGACCAGGAAAAATTGGCCCTTTTGAAGTCTTTGCTCCATTCTCGTTACACGAGAACGAGTAAAAGGGGCAGCTGTAATAGGCCAATTTTGGCCTGGACCCAAAACCAATCAAAACCAATAAAAATACCAAAAAGAAGTCCAAAATAACAATCCAATACCCAAATATAGACCTAACTAAATTGAACCCAACTAAACTACCCTAGCCCAATACAGCCCAACCCAGCCTACAACATTTTCAAAAAAAAAACTCAGAAACCCTAGGCGCCGCAATGGCCACCAGCAACCTAGGCGCTGCAATGGCAACCAGCAACTTCCGTGTGCCTACAGCCACAGCCACTTCGCCACGTACCCTCTTCGTACCTCCGTACATGCCAGCAAACGCCTCCGTACCTACAAAAAGAGACAAGCATAACAACAAAACAAAGAAAAAAATGGACAAAAATATTGTATTTGATTTTTCTTATTCAGCTATAAAGCCATTTTTTTCATTTTTTACGCATATCACGCATAAATACATAGAGAATATCAATAAAAAAAATAAAAGTTTTAAAAGGTTTTCCTTTTTTCTTTTTGATTCTTTTATTTTCTTTTTTACTTTGTTTTCTATTTTATTTTTCATTTGTAAAAGAGTATTAATCAAAGAAAAAAAAGAGAGAGAAGGAGGCTCACCTGACTTCCAGTGGTCTCGAGGACGCTGGGACCTCCTCCGTCACCGTAATCGGGCCCAAAAGAGGAGGTCGAGAGCCACTACTTATTTACCATTTGGGTTCTATGACTCGGCCTTCAAAAATGCCTAAAAAGCAGGGCTAAAGAGCCCACCTTCCGCAATATCAGCCACTGGCCACGGCGGTGGCAAGGTGGAGTGCCGAGGAGACCCTAATCATCAGGGGGAGTATGAGGAGATTTAGGTTTTTTTGAATTTTTTTAAGAATTAAGGGCAGAATGTTTTTTTAAAAGAAATTTTACTTTTATAAAATAGGTGAAATGGCGCCGTTTAGGGCCTGTTCTAGTGGCCTTAAAATGGCGCTGTATATAGCCCTTAACTCGCGTTCTGACCCGACCCAAAAGGAGATCCGCGTGTTTTTGCTCCGATGGGTTATTTGCGGATCCAGTCCCTCCGCTTTCGTGGCCTGTTGCAATTTGGTCCTGTTTCCTTTTCTTTTCTTTTAATTTTTCCCTATAATTTTTTATAGTATTCAATTTTGGTCCATATTGAAGTTATGCGTTTTGGAGGACGGGGATATTGCCTCATTTAGTCCCCCATCTCATTCGCGTATCACAATTTGGGCCTAATATTTTATTTTCATTCCGTTTTGTTCCTTTTAATTCTGTTTTGATTTTAATTAAATCCTGGCTTAATTGATTTCATTATTTGTGTATTTATATTTATTTGTTTCCTTTTAAATACTAAAACTTAAATAATATTTATATGTAATATCTATCTATCTATTTACTCATTATTTGTTTTCATGTTTAGACTCTATTTATCGATTTATTTATTATTTTATAATTCTTTAC
This sequence comes from Gossypium hirsutum, assembly GCF_007990345.1. Lineage (NCBI taxonomy): Eukaryota > Viridiplantae > Streptophyta > Magnoliopsida > Malvales > Malvaceae > Gossypium > Gossypium hirsutum. Next base: position 4,085,386 of record NC_053433.1, read on the forward strand.
TTTAAAAATATTTAATATTTTTATGTCATGTATTTACCTATTTATTTCATTTATTTATTATTCATTGTTTTCGAATACTTAAGATTAATCTATTTCCTTTTATTATGCATTTCATATTTCCTTTTACTTACTTTTATTATTGTTATTATCTATCGTTATTGTTATCATTTATTTCATACATCGTTGATTGCTAATATTGATATTAAGCCACATGATTATTGCAATTATATCTTATGAACTGTTGTTAGTATACTCATATTGTCACCATTCGATAGCATATTTTATTCATATATCATTTTTAATATTTTATCAATTTTCACCCTAAAATTCATAAAAAAAGAGTCTTTAATATAGACAATATTCCGTGTTTGGAAATTCGAGGGATCATGCCATAACTACTAGATTTCGATTTTTCTCGTTTGACCTAAATGACTGAATATCCTTTTAAAATTAAAATGCACGAGTTTTGAAAATCAAAAGACAAGCTGATTCTTGAGGGTAAAATGTCGTGTCCTAACGTACTGGATGAGACATTTTATTACTTCAGGACAATAAGGTCTTTATCATCCGCTTCGATTTATCCAAATATTTTTTGTAAAATTAACATTAATAAAAAAGGATGATCGTTTTTTAAAATTCTTTACGGATCTTCAAATTTCGACATTAAGACATTAATTAATTAATTAGGTTCCAATTTTGGGCGTTATGAGGGTGCTAATCCTTCCTCGTACGTAACCGACTCCCGAACCCATTTTCTCGAAACCAAAATCGTTGTTTTAGTAAAACAAAATTTTTTATTAAAACAATAAAATTACGAGGTGATCCGATCATACCTAAACAAAAAAGATTGGTGGCGATTCCCCCATTTTCATTTTCAAAATAAAAAGTCAACACCGTTTTCAAAAAAATGGTTTCGACACTTTGTTTCTAGTTCTTGGCATCAATTTGGTAAGCAAATCAATGTTTTTGGTGGAATGTAGCTTGGTGTTCTATTATATATCGAAGAAGAATCAATATTGATTAACTCAATAAGATCTATTTTATTCATCTTGCAATGATCGAAAATGGTCTTTGGGTTTACACACAGAGTTTGTAATTAAAGATATCTGGCTCTAACAAATAAAGAAAAAAATTAAATTGCTCAAAAAAATAAAAGTATAGGGGCTAGTTTTAACAAATGAAAAAAATAGAAAAATTACGTTAAAAGAAATAGAAAAGGGAGTAAACAGAGAGAGAATTAGAAGAGAGTGGAAAATAAAGAAAAAATGAAAGTTAAAAAAATAAAAAAAATTAAATTCTTCAAAACAAAAAAATATAGGGACCAATTGTATAATTTAACCTAAAATTTTCTTTTGAAATGATGATTTAACGTGCCACATCAGCTTACTGTTACACTATTAACAACAATTAACGGCTCAATGACTAAAATGTTACAACACAATAACGTGACTAAAATGTAACATTTCAAACATAAATGACTAAAATGTAACTTAAGGCAAACAAAAGTGACTATTTGGTAGTTTACCCTATACAATATAGTGTACATATTTGCTTAGGTTAAGATATGCCATAAGTCTCTGTACTCTTCATAATTTTAGAATTTAATATCTGTGCTTTTATTTTTAAGAATTTAATCTCTCTACTTTTTAAATTTAAAATCTCATGCCCAATTGTTAACACTAATAAATTTATTTTGTTAAATTTGTTTGTGTGACATTTTGAAATAAAAAAGAGTACTTATTTGGCAACAATTTAATTAAAAAGATATGTTGTAATGAAATTGAATTTAACAAAATAATTTTAATAGGATTAACAGTTGGACTTGAATTTTGTAAAATTTGAAAAGAAAGAAAGATAACATCCTAAAAATAAACGTACAAGGACTAAATTCCAAATATAAAAGAAGTATAACGACTTGTGACAAATTTTAAGAATTTTCTTAATATGTTAATTTGGTTGCTTTTTATTTATTTATTAAATGTTGGGTTTTGACAAGCATTAAGCAGTAACCACTGATAGCTTTTGATAATGTTTTTTTGGGGGTATTAATTATTTGTTGAGAGTGGAATATCCGTAATCAATGATGAGGGAATTTCTTGTTTTTTTTTTTGGTACACATCCTCTGAACTTAAAAATTATCTTTAGTCAAGCCAATACTGAAAAATGTTTGGCCAAATTTTAATGCTAGGGACTCGGTTTTTGCTAATTTAGAAGTTGGTTATTATCGTTATTAACGGTTGTTGCATGGAATGCACAATGTAAACAAGTTATTGGCACATCAATTTATTATACTAAGTCTTATAGTTAGTGCCTTAATCACCATTGATTATACTAAATATTATTTCATACATGTGAAAAAGTTTTAAAAGTATGGTCTGTTCAAGAGATCAAATTCATGGGCAAGCTCACATTTTCTTGAAAATTAAAGTACTTTCATTTTATGAATTACTTGAAATTTTGCTGTAAATTTAGAAGATAAAATCAAATATAGACATACCAAACATAATACTGATTATTGTTAAGAGGTCTATTGGTTCCTTATAATGATACTTGGATAACTTCCTTCAAAACGAGTATGATGTCCATAATTTAAATAGTTAGGATATAAATTGGGTGTTTTTGTTATTAGAAGCAAACAATTGGATTAGTATTGAATTAGAATGCAAATTAACTAACGCGTCTCCTTTAGAATTTTTATTCATTTATTTAATCAATAATTAATATAATACAATAAAGTATTAGTCAACAGAGAGGTAGGAAACTCGGTTTGAATAAACAACTAACTGCCATACCGACCTAATTTGATCACCCATTTTTACAAGCTCTCAAACTTTTGGCATATAAATATTGTGCAATAAGACAATATCGTGCTTATCCCTAAATATATATATAAATATAAATATAGAGTTCTTTTATATAATTTTTATCACATCATAAGAGTAGGTTTAAATTGATAGTGGAGTGCAGTGTAATGCATTTAATTTATTTTTTGTTTCACGTTATAGTATTTAATTTCACCGTTGCTAAATGTACCACCTATCTAAGCTCACCTTAATTAAGTCTAATTCGCTTTAAATTTTTTTTTTTTTTGCAAAAGTGGGTAAGATAGGGTTCCTACATTTTCTCCTAGTTTCTTGCTCTTTAATATTCATGTACTGGTTCAACCTCTTTTAGATCAAATAAACTTATTATTCGTTAAACCAAAATTCATAAATTAATTAAGTAACAAAGTAAATTTTTTTAAAAAAATCCAATATGTTACTCTTAAATTATGTTTTTCACAATTTAATTTTTGAAGCATTTAAACTATTAATTTCACTTTAATTTATTTTAAAATTATACGGCATGTCATGTTTTTATTGATTAATATTATGATTTAGGGTAAAATAGATAAAATTAATAATTTAGATATTACTTTTCAAAAAAAATTTAAATACTTCAGTGGTGATTTTAAACCTTAAAAGAAATCAAAAAGACATGAATTATAGTCAAAGATGAGAGAATATTAGGTTCCTAAAGAGATATCCACCATGAGATTTGGGTTTGGTAGCACATGGTATGCATTGAATATGGGGAGAATTTAATCTAAAGTTGTTGGATACTTTTATCTCAAAACATAGCATCTTCCACGGAAGCCACATTAATCAAAAGAAATTTAAATTTTACAAACAATCAAATCCTTCGTTTTTTTTTTCAGATGAGTTAGTTCGAAAGAATCATTCAATATTCTTATGTGTTAAAGGTTAGATTATATTTTATTATTTTTATTCAAATAATAAGTAAATTGATCTTTACACCTTTGGTTAAATATCCAATTGATCATTCAAGTTAAAATTTTATCCATTTCTATTCTTAAAAATTAATCTGTGTATGTCAAAATGAAATACAGTGGCATCTCACATGTAACTGTTTAGTTTTTCCATCAACTGTGCATGTGTTTAATAATAGAAATGACAAGCTTACTCTTTACTCTAACGTATAAGAACAAATTTACCTATTTTTTTAAATAAAAGGAATAAAATGTAATGTAACTCTTAGTATAGAACCAATATGGTACTTTTACCTTCTTTACTTTTTGGTCAAGGCTTTGTTTCTCGTTACTTTTCGAAAGTGTTTTGGGGACTAAAAGTGCTTTTAGAGCCACAAGCAATGATAAACAAACAACTTTTAAACTCAAAAGCAAGAACTAGTTTTTCTGCCTTTGCTTTTTCAAAATCACTTCCGAAGTCAAAATAACATCTTTAACCCCTATTTATAATCCAATATATTTTATGTAATATTTATATTAAGAATATAATTATTTTCTGTTGGAATTTATTTAAATTTATAATTATTATATTTAATAATAACTAAATATAGATTATATATTCAAATTAAATTTTACAATTAATTAATATTAACTACTTACAAATATTTAAAATTTATATTTCATATATTAAAATGTTAATAATGAGTTATAATAGACATTTTTATATATTTATTAAAATATCATAATATTAACGAAATTGATCAATATTTAAATGCACATTTTTTACTTCACAGCATCATGTATAAATTCAATATTTTATTTCATAAAAGTATTTTTTGACCACAATAGTACACACTTAAATCTTAAACTAAAATTTTCAAAAATATTTTTGTCAAATCACTTTCCAAAACTAACTTCTAAACTAACTATAAGGGTGGGTTTGAATGGGTAGTATATTTACCTAAATTTAGTGTAAAAAATAACGATGATAGTAAAATTAAATATTATAACAAATACTGTAATGTAAGACAAAAAAATAAATTAAACGTACCACACCACAAATCCAAAACCTTCGATTTTCATAGTCTTGAGACATGAACCAATAGGATTATGGCCTACCCCAATCACTTTTTTATACATAAAAGTGGAGGTTTTTTTTTTTTTTCCCCTTGTTGGAGAATTCAAATTATTCAATTTTTCTTTAAAAATTTTATATTTATTGGCACGATTATAGGGATATTTTTAAAGTTTAATTGCATTTTACAATAAGATTTGTTTATGTATTGGAATATTCATTTAGATTTAATCGGTTAAATATACATTTGTGCCTAAACCACACCCCATCTAACTTTGACTTGTTTTATGCACGAAGATGTAAGTTGCTAAAGGAATAAATCAGTGAGGTAAACATGGAGATATGCGCCATAAATTATATTTCGTTACATAATTTAGATTCAAATCTTAAAAACCGTATTACGAGCATGAAATGAACAGATTTGCATGAACAAACAAGTAAATCCAAATATCTAAAGCCTCAAATCCTTTGAAAAAACGGAGAAGAAACAAGTGATCGTCATTCAATTTGAAATACAATCAAGCAAAAGGATAATGGGATCATCAAGTAGGCTATTCTATATAAATGATACCTAAAGGCAAAGTATTGGGGCATCAATTAATAACAACATTGCCCCATAGATGAAGTTACATAGCTATATTGTAGTCAGTGATTGCAGGATGGTGGAGCAAATAGCCATAGCCCTCTCTTATTTCTTCTGCATTCAAGCTGAGGAACAAGTTCCTGATCATTTTGACCATTGTCAAATATGTTAAAGAGCTAAAATTTCAACAAAAATGAAAACAAACATTTCCCAGAAGGGAAAGATTTAAACTTTAATCAGAAAAAGCCATAGTTTTTGTTCACCATGATAACAAACAAACAAAAGATCATATAAACCAAAAAAAAAACGCTGAAAAGATTAAAATCGATCTGGGTTTTCATTTCATCAACAAAACAGGGGAAATAATAGAATAAATTTTGCAGAATCTCAGAAAGCAAAGAGCTTTAGTGGCTGAGAAGCAAAAACTGGGAATTGATTTTGAGTGAGAGGGGTTAAAGTTTCAATTTTCAGATAGATTCAAAGAAAGGTTCATTTTAGGCAGCAATGGAGAGGGACAAGGGAAACTCAAGGATATTGACTTGAACTTTGTAACCGGGTAAACCGGTTAATTATTTGTTTTATTTTTAAATTAAATACTTTTTATTTCAATGCTTCAGATATCTAACGGCTGAAATTGAACTGAGTTCCCACTGGCAGCCCTTTCTTTCGTCACCTCCCATTGGCCCCCCTACCCCTCTCCTAAACTCTATTTATACCCATTTTCCCTTGCTCTCTCTCCCCAAAGTACCCTTTCTATCTTCTACGTTTTTCTCCCTATGTGCCTTTCATTTCCTCAGCGAAAAACAATCGCAGTTACCACTATTAAAACACTCTAACAATCAATGGCTTCTTCAACAGGTATTTGGGCTAAACCCCACATGATTTCTCACCCTCTTTCATCTTCTTCTTCAATGGTAGATTTGGGTTTTTCTCCAACATCCATTTCATTGAAGAAATGTCAGTCTAAAAAGACTTGTCTTAGAAAAAACAAAGATACCAACATTATTCACTCTGCTTTGAACTCTCCTTCGGTTATCCATTTCCCTAAACAACCCTACCAAATTCTAGTGATGATGTAAAAACCAAAACCCGGCAACATCGGCAACAGCCTAAGTGGAACCTCCTACAAAGAGCTGCAGCCATGGCGCTTGACATGGCAGAAAACTCATTGCTTTCACGCGAACTTCAACACCCACTTCCTAAAACAGCTGACCCACGTGTGCAAATTGCTGGGAATTTTGCTCCTGTCCCTGAACAGCCTGTTAAGCATTCTCTTCCCGTTACCGGAGCTATCCCCTCTTGTATCAACGGTGTTTATCTCCGGAACGGTGCTAACCCTTTATTCGAACCAGTTGCAGGGCACCACTTCTTTGATGGTGACGGCATGGTTCATGCTGTTTCTATTGATAATGGCGACGCTAGTTACGCCTGTCGTTTCACCGAAACGCAAAGGCTTTTACAAGAGAAGGAATTGGGCCGCCCTGTTTTCCCTAAAGCTATCGGCGAACTCCATGGTCATTCAGGGATTGCTAGGCTTTTGCTTTTCTACGCGAGGGGACTTTGCGGCCTCGTTGATCACAAGCAAGGCACCGGCGTAGCCAATGCCGGTTTGGTCTATTTCAACGACCGGCTATTAGCTATGTCCGAAGATGACATCCCTTACCACGTACGGATCACACCCTCAGGTGATTTAGAAACAGTTGGAAGATACGATTTCGATGATCAACTTAAATCAACAATGATTGCTCATCCCAAAATCGACCCTGTTTCAAAAGAACTCTTTGCTTTGAGTTACGATGTTGTCCAAAAGCCTTACTTGAAGTATTTCAAGTTCTCACCGGACGGTAAAAAATCACCCGACGTCGAAATTCCCTTGCCCGTACCGACCATGATGCATGACTTTGCTATCACCGAGAATTTCGTGGTGATCCCTGATCAGCAAGTTGTTTTCAAGCTACAAGAAATGATCACCGGCGGATCTCCAGTAATTTATGACAAGAACAAGAAGTCCCGGTTTGGGATTCTTTCGAAAAATGCGAGTGATTCCAAGGATATCATATGGGTTGAATCGCCGGAAACTTTCTGTTTTCATCTCTGGAACGCTTGGGAAGAGCCGGAATCCGACGAAGTTGTGGTGATCGGTTCTTGCATGACGCCACCCGATTCCATCTTCAATGAATGTGACGAGAGCTTAAAGAGTGTACTGTCCGAAATCAGGCTGAATTTAAAAACCGGTGAGTCTACTCGTCGCCCCATAATCTCGGAATCAGAGCAAGTAAACTTAGAAGCCGGGATGGTGAACCGGAACCACCTTGGGCGAAAGACACGGTACGCTTACCTTGCAATTGCTGAACCGTGGCCAAAAGTGTCGGGGTTTGCCAAAGTTGAACTTTTCACCGGTGAGGTTAAAAAACACATTTACGGCGATAAAAGATACGGTGGCGAACCATTCTTCTTGCCACGAAACGACGATCCCGAATCCGCTGAAGACGACGGCTATATTCTTTGCTTCGTTCACGACGAGAAGACATGGAAATCAGAGCTTCAAATCGTGAATGCCATGAATTTACAACTCGAAGCTTCAATCAAATTACCGTCCAGGGTGCCATACGGCTTTCATGGAACGTTTATCGACGCTAAGTCCTTAGTAAATCAAGCTTAATTAGACGTAAATTAGGTTTTTAAAAAAAAGATTTACCGTACAGAATTTTTTCTTTTTCACAAGGAACCAGCTTGTAGCTTTTATTTTAGCATTGTAGGTATAGAATTTTAGCTCAGCTGGATTCTTCTTCGTCTTCTTACTTTGATTTCATTTTTTAACAGTTTATATTCCTTGTAGATAATAAATATATTTTATTTTCCTTCACATTTCAGTTTCAAAACTACATTATCTTATGTTTTTCCTGTCTGAAATCTGATGATCACACTCAGACATAACGAGATGATGAATTCACAAACATAATTAAGATTCGATGTTAATTAGATTATTTGTTTAATTAAAACCACTATGTTTTACCATAACAAGCATCTTCAGGCTTTGTTTATATATGAGCAGCCGACACTTTGTCATTAGTAGACAAATGATGTTGCCGCATCAATAATTTAAGTAATAACACCAAACTTTCATGGAAAACTGGTAGAAAGTTAATTAAATAACATACATAGTGCAGTCAAAAGGTGATTAACTGGGGAATTCTATTCCCTCTTTACATCATTCGATTGTGACGGTTGCTACGTCACCTGCTTCCACTTTGCCTTTCGACTTCCACCTTATATTATCTGAATTGATTTTATTTATTCTCAATTTAATTTTTTTTAAGTTAAACTTAACTATTAATTTTTTAAAAAATTATTTTTTAAATAAAAACATAGTCTGAAATATTATTTTTTAATAATATTGGCACATCTATAAGCACATCTCATAAAAATTTAAAATGTGATTTTAAAATTATAAAAAACTTCAAATTTCAAAAAGAAAATTCATAAAAATTCTAAAAAAAAAACACGAAATAAACGTGGGTTGCCATGTGGGTTATCATAGTTAAAAATTGAACATTTATGTACAATATTTCCATTTAAAATAATAATTGATTTTTTTTGGAATGTTAATGATTAAATTTGTCTTTTAATAAAAAATTGATGATCAAATTTAACTAAAAACTAATAAGCATCAAATTAGTAAAAGATGTAAATATCGAAAGTTAAATTTAGTATTATGCATAAAAATATTTATTTGTTGCATATGCATTTGTTTCTCTTTAAGAATAGATTGATGATCAATTAAATGAAACTAAATTTATTGAATTTTGTACTAAAAATTTTATCACATATATATGCGTGTGAAAATTATGGATTTAAAAATATTTGGTTAAAATAAAAATTAAATTAATGTATGGGATTGATAAAATGGAGGTGAATGAATACAGGCCATAAGCTTAATAAAAGTAGGTTATAAATGGGGGATGACAGTTACATGGTTAGGTCTATGGAGAAATTAATAATGGTGTAGAAACTGTAGCAAGTGGGGACATCTAAACCTTACAAAAGTCCACTTTGCTTTATCGTAGGTTTTTTGTCCCAAAGAGCCTCAGTCTTCCCACTCAAAGAAATTCGAATTATTGGTCTAACCTCGAAATTTCGAATAGACAAATTTGTTATATTTAAAAAAAAAAGAGTTGAGTAATTTAAAATAAGTGTACAATTCAAACTTTAAATATTGTGAGATAATGTTTTATTTTAATATATTATATAATTTATATCGAATATATGTATAAATAAATAATATTATAATATAAATATTAAAAATATATAAAGTTATCTAATCTTGTGTATTGATATGATTGTCAGGGTGTTTATTATTTAGTCGTGTTGTTGTTAGGGCTTTACTTTCTTCTTGTGACTCACCAAAATATATATATATAAAGTTATTTATGTTTAAAATGTTTATTAAAAAATATAAAAATATTGAATATATGAGTGTTTTGATAAAAATTGATATTTAAATTTGAATTAAGTGAGACTTAAATAATCATAAATTATATTAATACCATAAATATATAAAAGTTTAACTCGAAACTATCCCGACCCAACTTATTATAACTATCTTTATTTTAAACTTACGGTAAAATTATCGATTTTTCTCATTTGAATCATATTTTTTTTCCTTGGAAGTTCTTTTCCTTTGTAATACTCACTCCCACACACTACCATCAAGTAAACCTAACACATCCTAATAAAGGAGCCATGCCTCTACAACCACTGTAGGGTGCCATTCCGATGGGTTCCACGTGAAAGCTCCACCACCGTTGCAGAAGCCATATTTATCATAAAAATAAAGGGAGGTTGTTGAACATTTGCCAAAGCTTTCCCAGAGAGCGCTCTCCAACCTCACAAGAATAAACCATCACAAGAATAAATGGTGTATGTCACCCTTTGACTTTGCAATTCTCTGCACTTTGACCATACCATGAGAACCGCTATTATAAAAAATTACTAATATTTTCTGTTAAAATTTATCAATTTTGAAGAAGAAAAACACTTAAACACACCCAAATTCACGCTTGTAATAACAACAATTAACAAAGCACTGAACTATTGAGCAATATTCCTGTCCAAGACAAAAATGCGGTCAAAATGAAAAGCAGGAGAACATTTATATTTCTTCAAATAAAAATGTGAAGAAATGGCAAGCATAAATCTACATTAAAACCCTAATTGCTTTGAACCCACATGGTGTTCACGTGAAATCCACGTGGGAATATAATAAATAGCCTAAAAACCCACCCTGAAAATCAGCCAAAACCCACATTTATATGTATGCGTACCACTACTTAAGGGATTTGAGCTAAGCTGTGGAAGAGTAGAGCAGCCATGTGTTAAAAAGAATAATATATATAGGACCAAGTATGATGAGGGGGCCGCCAAATCACGGGTGGCAGGTGTTTAGTGTTTGTTCAACCTGGCAATTGGCGGAAATCTAACACCAATATTTTAAAATGGTTGATTTCACCATACGTGCCCAAACTATAGCTTAAATTCTAAAACATTCTAATTAAAATTCTTAAACTATCAATTAGTCAATTTAACTATTAACTTAGGCATGCTAGTGTTTGATAGTTAGTCCATTAGTAAGAGCTAACATGTGTTAAATGTATTGGATACAATAAGAATTTGTTATATTTGTTGTGTTTGTTAGTATTTGATAACTATTAAACTTTTTTATCGTATTTAAAACTTATGGATCAAACTATAAATATGTGTATGGATAACTTTAATCAAATGTGTGTTAGAAAAAAAATAAACACGCCGTATCCAAATTATTCACGCAATAAATAAGTATTTACAATTTAATCCACATATTTTAAATATGCTCTAAGTTAGACCTCAACTGACATATAACACTTAAATTGATAGTTAAATTAAAAAAAGAATTAAATTGATACAATATTGATACTTCGAGAACTTAATTAAAATATATTAAAGTTTATGGACTAATTTAACACCCTACTGATAATTAAGAAATGTTTGATAAATCACACTATGTGTTGGGTTTTTCCCATCACCAGGAGCAAGCAAGTGTGCTCCATAGCTGCCTACACGTGTTCTCACTTCTCATGTCCACCATGCAAGAGGTCTCTTTAAAGTTCAACCCTAGAACAAAAATGAACTGTGGAAAGCAGGCGTCTACATATAAAAAAATATAAAGAGAATGTAAAGAGAATTATTTATTTGAGTTATTTGGTGTTAATCTTATCATTTAACTTCCCCTAAAATCTGCGTGCACTATGACGAGTTCAATGATGCAAACTTTTAATACTATGAGGCATGAGCGGCATTTTTCTTTTATTTATTCTTCAAATGTGAAAATATCTAAGTTTGAAAATCAAAACATACTTAACAAAAACAAAATAATACTTACTTAATGTCGTGTTCTTTTTTAATACGAGGTATTTATCTATTATAGAAGAGAAAATAATGCAAGAAAATATTCACAATTAATTAAAGAATTTTCATATTCTGAATTAATCACGATATCTTGTTTGTTTGTGAGACCGAACAGCATCTGGCCAAATAAAAAATCCAGCTGGGAAATATTTATAGATCTCATTTTCCACCATTAGTCATCAAGCAAGGTGCCCTTTGTATGCCACAAACTAATGGCGCCGAAGTAGGGGTGGTGTCAGATTTTGGGTTGAAAATGTTTACAGTAAAATAATGAAACCGGTGATGATGAGATCATTACTTCCTCGTACATAAATGCATGGATTGATGGGTTTAAAACGTACGTAATACAAACCTCATGCACCGTCCACATCACAAAAACAGATTTTACTAAGAAAAACCAATACCGATTTTGCTTATCTATTATAGTAAAGGTGTGAGAGAGAGACAGGTGGTTCAAACTAGAAAAGAAGGTAGAGATGAATCATCTAGGTGCTAACGTTAACAAATCCAACATCCGTCCCTTAAATAGATTACCAACAGAAGAAAATTATTATAATTCCAACAAGGTAGGGAAAACGTGAGTTGGCCTATTGCAATGATCAACTGTATGATGTTGAAGTGTCGACCATACATTCAACCACGTATCCTTCTTACAGCCCTCCTTGATTTCGGTTTGCTGACCTTTGCGTTGAAATCTCCCTGACCTTTCAAGCTCTCTCCCTTGGAGTGACTCTTCAAACTCCCATCGGCTATTTCAGTGACGATCCTTTATTTATTTTTTGGTTTATTTATGCAAACGTGGTGCTATGAGGCAGGCCAAGTACTTAGACTATACTGGCGAGATGGTCTGGTTGCAATGTAACCAATATCATAACCATATATATTATTTTAATAAAAAGAAACCCTAATCAGCTAGCTGTTCTATTCTATAGCGCTTATGTCTTATATCATTATATAACCCTATGAAATCAATGCTTGTAATTCATTATTTATATACTTGGGCAGCAAGAAATCAGGGTGAGTGTAAGGTAGAGGCCATGCCATCAATTAAGAAGCGGCAGCAGTTTGAACTGTTAAAGAAGAAGAAGAAGAAGCCTTTAGCTTATGTTGTCGTCACCCTTTCATTGACCTGACCCACAGAAAAAAATTATATACATAAAAAACATACCCATATATATAAATTAATAGTTGAAAATGAAGAAGATATGTTGAGACTCCTTGTAACTTGGAGACCTGATCTGACACCCAAACAAAATAAAATGGGGGGGGGGGGCAAGCTGAGCTAGCTACTTAGACCAAGACATGGGAAGATTTTGACACGAATAGGGTTCTTACAGCTGCAATCAAAACACAACATTGCTTAGATTTGACACAACAGAAAATAAATAAACTGATGGTTAATGGTAATTTGATTTCATGATTTAAATCTATTTTTTTATTAATGAAAAGTTTATAAGATTTTTTTTTTTTGTTTTGAACCGTGAATTGATTTTTCTGGAGAGTATTATATATGACATAAGAAATTTTGATTAACAGATTACATTTCAAAGTTTAAATCTTGTTGTCATCCCTTCTTCCAATTTATAATATAATAATCAAATAAAAATATCTAATTATATATACAAAATCTAGTCACTTCAAGCAAAAGGTAGACTAACATGTGGAACCCATAGCTTTGACCAATCATATGTATAGATAGATATATGTTTACATTGTTTAACTGTTAATTAGAATTATTAACTTAGGAGGCTGCACTGGCATGTGCTTCCTATGTTCCAAACTTGCAATTTATACCAAGCCTGAAGAATTTATGCATTTATATATATATATATAAAAGTTAGTTTGACTATATATATAACATTATTGATATATAAGAAAGTGCTTAGAGTTGATTCGTAATGTTAAAAGTCACTAATAATAGTTTGAGAATGAAAAAGTCAATGATATAAAGGTTGTTTTGTGTCTTCTTGTATATTGGAAGGGCTTGGGGTAGACCCCATAGGTGTCTTATTGGGTAAGACATTGCAATGTTATCAATAAGGCCATGATAAATCATACGATAAAATGTAATATTTATGGTATTAAAATTAAATTTAATGGTAATATATAAAATTAATAGTAAAAATATAGAAAATATTAGATGTGACAAACGTCCTCCATGTGTTTTTATTTCAGCAATTAAATACTAGAAAATTTCTTCACATTATTTTTTTCCACCAAATTTTGAGTACTAAAAATATTACAAAAAAGTTGAATTACGGGGAACATTTTATTAATTTACAAATATTCAACAACATATATTTTAAAATAAGTAGAAAATGCAATATCTACTTAAAATATATATATAGGTTTTATATTCTAATCTTTAAATAATATCTAAAAAAGAAATTCACTATTACCTTTTTCCAACAATAAATTGAAATAAGGCAGGTATATACAATTTCAAAGAGACAACATTAATTTTATTAATGTCCTAATCCTGACAGGTTTCGACAGCTATGAGCCCACCGGCCCTCCTCCCCTAGTCTCTCTGCCCCATTTAAATATACACATCAGTTCCCCAACAAAGCTAAATACACTATGATAATTAATGAATTATGATGGTATTTTGAAATGGGATGGCTTGAAATGAACCTTTGAAGTTGCTTTCAATCTAACATGGACTACCCTTAATCCAAACATCCAGTACTATTGAGAGTCTTTTCTGGGCCACAATGTCATATACATATATATACAATACATAAATATATATATGTGTATATATAATGTGATGATGGCATGGGTGCAGTTCATTTTTGAAACAAGGAAAATAGTTAGGCACTTTGGAAATACTTGCTGCCATTATTCACTTAATGCCATTGCCTTAAAGGCTTTAAACCCACATGCTGCCCAATATATTACCCACAACTTGCTATAATACATGTTCCACTCACATGCCTATTTCCTAATGCACTAAACAAAAAGAGCACCAAGGTTTTCGGCTTTATTATGCTTATTATTTTTATCATCATTTTTCACTTGATTATGCTACATTAAACAAAACAAAAAATCTTAAGGAACAAAACAGTTCGCTTTGTTCATCAAACCAAGTATTTGAAACAGGGTATGATGTAATGATGTTGAAAGAACATATCATATACCCAACTTATCACATTCCCAATTGGATTTCAAGAGTCTTCTATATGGATGGATATATGTTTGGATACAATTACAAATGTTCTCGTCCGTTTTGCTATCTATAACTAATCTTATTCAAACTGAGATGGTAGAATTCGAACTTAGTCCAGGTAGATTAAAATGCATATATCTAAACCTTGACAGCTGCTGTGGCCAATTGAAGACGAAAATGAAAATAAAAACATTTATGGAGAAAAACAGATTGCATTTTTCTATTCAAACAACATGTTCATGCACTTATACTTGTCTGATCTTCTCAGAATAGCAGCAGCAGCAGCAGCCAAGAAAAAGTTATAATGGGGTTATTGCTGACTGCGAGTATGACTGTTAGTGTTCATAAAGAACACTGCATGGCGACATTCATGCATGGATCATGGGACAGCAACAAGTTTTTATCAAAAGACATGTTTTAGCATGTTCCAGACACAAAGCTTTAATTAAAAAAATAAGCACGTTTTTGTTTCATTATATATATCTGCAGTTTATAGCTCTTTTCGAGGGTCCCAATCATTGATAATTTTTTCAGTCTAAATTATATTGACTTATAGACCAACAATTTTCTACTATAACAAGCGGTGAATAATTGCCTATCTTTTAAGTATTCTACTACAGTCCAACTGAAAACCAGTATAGCAAAGAGCTCCATAGCACTTGTTGACCCCTATATACACCTATACATACGTACATACACATATATACCGTATGCTGGTAACAAAGGCATGTGATAAGAGAATAACTAGGAAAAAACAAAGGCATTACTATGGTGGGGTGCATGTCAATATCAAAAAAAATGAAATAACATGATGACAATTAATAACACATGAAATGCAGTTTGATTTGAACGCAGTCTAGAAAAGGATCGAATCATATCTTAAAAGGATTTCTGACCCAGATATTAAACCATGTTTATGTTCTTGTTCATGCACTTAATGAGCTCCACCTACCACTGATCTATTGTTTATGCTTACAGAAAGGAATAAGCATTAAACAAGGAGTTGTAAAGTGGGTTTCAACTTGCGAAAAGTACCCATCATGTCCATCTTATAATATACATATATATGTGTGTAAAACCTCCCACATGCAATGATACAAAAGCCAAAAGAGATGTTGGTGAACATGGTTATGCATGTTTGAGCATACTATGGGATGAAAAGATTTGCTGCATTGTCTCAAAACACTAGCAGCCATTCATGACGTTTACACACTGTAAATACAATATTACATATACATAGAAGATGGTCCATTTCAAATAATTTTTAGATTCATCAATTGCTCACTTGTACCTTCAGATGCATGCCCACATGTACATGTATATGTGGGTTGAAAATCAAGCCAACAAAATTGGTCTCTTTACTAAGGATGATGGTTGCAAGTTGCAACTCATGTTTTGACATTTTCAATTAATGCTGATACATGTACACACATATGGCCATGCCATTTTTTTAATGAAATTAAGACAAAGAAAGATAGCAGGAGAAGCAGCAGTAGCTTCAGACATGAAAACATGGCTTATTTATTTCCTAAGGAGAGATCTTCAGCGGAGCGGCTGAAGATAATTTGATATTATTCTTCATGTCTTCCACATGGGTGGATTGTTTTTTGAATGTCAATCTCTGTAATGATTGTTTTTCCAGGATTTGCTCATGCATGCACCAGGGCTACCAAACATTGTTAATGTTCATACAACAGCTAGGTTTCAATGTCCCAAAACCTGTTTTCATGGTGCGGAGATCATTTGGTTAAGATATTGTTGTCTTTGTAAAAAGAACCTTTCTAGTGTATGAAAAGCCATTGAACTACATCCTTGTTTGAATCCACTAACCCACATTAATGAACAGTCACATGCATTCCACTGGATCACTAAAGATCTAAATTGATTGAAAAGGGTCTAAAAAAAAAAAGTTGTGCAGCTTTTTGTAAATGGCAGGATAGCATCCATATAAACTTCACCATTCAATTTTCAAAATATCCCAAAGAAATGGCCTACATGATTGAGTAGGCTTTTAACTCTAGACCAAGTGCAAAAGAAAAACCCAAAATTGTTAAGCATGAGTCGGCTTTTGCTCACAAACAAAACACTATGAGGGCCCAAGCTTAGTTCATTGGTCTTTTCTAGAGACAGCCCCTTATTCTCTTATACACCCATTAAATAATCATCACATTCCCCTTTGATAAATTACTAATTTCATCAGTTATGTACTTCAGATTTGAGAAATTTACCTTCAACTCATGCTAATTTATTTTCTATTAATGTTTCACTTATTTTGTGATGAGAATGATGAATTTGTTAATCTCTGGGTATGATGACGATAACCACTTTTTTTTTTGTTATTAAGACGACCAACAACTGTAGCCGAGCGTCCGAGCGTAGAAACTTCCTAGAATGGTAAATTTTTAATTTAAGTTTTTTATAATTTATAAAATTTTAAATTAGTAATAGTAAAATTATACTTTTCTCCCTCTCAAAATAATAAAAATTTGATTTAACCCTTCAAAAATTATAAAAATATAGATTATTAAAATGATGAAATTATATTTTTACTATCGTAAAAATATACAATTCAATTCCGTCCACTCAAGAAATTCAAGCTCCGCCATTGACCAACAATTAAATTGCATTGACTTAAAAATCAATAAACCTATTTACCCAAAGAAATCAATAACCCTAATTCAAGAAGAAACTATAATTGACGAATGGATTAGTTTTCACCACCATGATAATGCAAAAACGAAGATCAAGATCCATTTCGCATTTTAAATAACTCCTTTTTTTTTCCTTAAATTATTTGTTTATATCATTTTAAACAAAATATTACCATTAATAGCAACGATGAACCATAAGAATACAAATGTATAAAATTAGGGGTGCGTCAAAAAGGAAAGTAGTGACCTTGGCCTCCCTCCACTATATGGGAGAAATGACTTTTAGGCCTTCCCAAAAATTAAAACCTTAAATTTAAGCTTTTTTTAGGCTTTTCATTAAATGAAATAATTGCATTTTTGGTCTTATGCAAAATTATTAACTTAATTTAAGCTTTTTAACATTTTTTTTTTAAGATTCTGCTCCTCCAAAATTTTATAATTTTATCTTGGCCTCCTAAACAAAATTTATGATTTTTCCCTTACATAACGCATAGTACAATAATGATAAATAAGATACTATAAAATTAGTACAATAATGATAAATAAAACACTATAAAATAATGCATAAATGACATGTACGCAGAATAATATTAAAAGAAGAAAAAGATAAATGGACAATAACTGCAACACAAGAAGAATTTAGCAAAAAAAGAAAAAACTAGAGATGCATCACTTAGATCAAATAGTTGAAAATTGCATTTTAATACTACTGTTACCAAACCAACCTAACGATGAACTTTGATAAACCAAAAAACCACTGCCAAGAGACCCATTGCATCAACGACGCACAAAAGGCTAAGTCTAGATAATTTATTCTTTTCCTTATTATCATATCAAATTCCAATTTTACAAATTCAATCATTGTGCTCTATCATGATAAGATCCATCGAGAATATTTCCCAATAGATTTGGCAACACCCTTACATTAGAAAATCTCATATATACGCTAAAACATGACTAGAAATTAAAACTAAAACCACCACAACTTTTTAGAGAAAACTAAATGGACAAACAAAAACTATTGAAAGTGTAGATAAAAACCATGATAATGTGAATTAACATTAAAAGCAAAAGAAAAAAAATAGAGAATACTATTAAAGAAACCGTGACCAACAACCAACCCAAATGTTGACACTATCGCTGCGAACAGAACAAAAATTTGGTTTGAAAAGTTGAACCACTAAAGTTCTTTTTCCCATGAAAAGTTATTCCCTCAATTCCATATTTTTGATAGATATTAATTTTCTAAAGATATATATCATCAAGTTCGAGTACGAAGAATATAATGCACTTTGTCAATGCATCGACACGTATTAAATCTATCAATAGATAATTAATATTCTAAAGATAGTGAAGTTTGATGAGATATTATAATTCATATATCGAATTGTATTTGTATATTTTATGGGATTAAAATCGTATTTAAAATATTTTTAAATTTTAATACATTTATTATTTAAATAATTTAAATATTGATACATTCCTTCCATGTTGATGTCATTTTTAGTTTTTATTTTCATTTTAATCATGTATTAGCTGCATGATATTGATAGCATTTTTAGATTAGCTTGAAAAATTTTCAAGTAGAATGTTTGAGGGGTTTAAGAAGAACAAAATTTGATCAAAAAGAGTACCCCACAATACCATATGCATGTCCTTTGGATTTAATATGAACAATTTTTTATTGTTTAATTGCTTTTGACACTTGTGCTTGAATGGCATCCATTTAATCAACAATTGAAATAAAATATATATACATATCTATATATTAATTTATCATTCGTTATATCACATAAAATTTATATAGAAAAACATAAATTTATTTTTTAATCGATTTAACTAATTTCAATAAGGGGCGAAGCCAGAAAAATTTTTTAGGGGCGGATGAAATTTTAATTTTTTTATAGTTTATATATTTATAATTTGTAAATGATTAAATCAAATTTTTATAATTTTAGGGAGGTCAAAGTATAATTTTACTTTTACTAATTTAAAATTTTTAAAAAATTTTAAAAACCTAAAAAATAATTTTATATTTTAAAGGACTTCGCCTTTGATTTCAATATTATAAAATGGGAGAAATTAATTTTCAAAGAAAAATAACATATTCGATAATCAATTTAATAGCATAATTTCCTAACTAGTTTTAGGTTTGGCTGTTGTGAAGGTGCAGTGGCTATGAATGTATTGATTATCAAAACCAAACCTGAGTTTCAACATTTGCCCCACTAACTAATTTATTTAAATATATGTTTCCCCCATTAGAATGAAGATAATTTAAAACTTGGGTTGATTGAGCATCACATTCACCTAGGGAGCTTTTTTTAATTGGCTAAAGACAACTTTAACCTAAAGGCAGATAACTAGCTTCATCAACATGTTAGTCATTCATTTGCAGCACCCAAATCTAAGCATGACAATGGCACATTCTTGTGAAACATATGTTTGTAGCTTTTGGATGAATTAGGCATATATAGAATAGAATGGCTTATCTGGTATATGTTCTGATTGTCTTTTCTTTCTGTTCATCTTTCCCCATGGAATTCTTACTTTACAAACATGTTTTTCTGATGCAAATTTTGTAATTATTTTGGAAGGATATTATGTTTTTCCCGTTTTGAGCATAACATAAACGTTATGGGTTGCATGATTTGTGCAAACAAACAAGTTGAGAGCCTAACTTGTTTTTTATTTTTTGCCTATGAAGGGATAAATTCGAAGCCTGCCTAATTTCAATTACCAACAAACCTGGTTTCTTTCAAAACTATGAACTTGTCTTGCAGATTGAAGGGACAAGGTGGGGGTGACTGGTTGGGTTGGGCTAGGGGGTTTGGGATTTGAACCTAATAATGGTTTACGGCTGCCATTGAAACCAGCTAACCCCAACTTCTTTTCTCTGCCTTACAATATTTATTTCCGAATCTTTGACTTTTCCTTTCTTTATAATATATCTCAATTTCATTACTAATTCTTTATAGTGGAACTTGTTTTTCTTATTTCTTTCTTCTTTTGTGTTTTTTGCTTTCATTTTCCAATTTTGTAATTTTTATTGGAAATTATAAATACCTTTTGGTTTCATGAATCCAGTTGAATATATATATATATAAATTTAAAGTATAGGATAGAAAGATAATTTAATAATTTTGAAATATTTTCTAGTAAAATAAATTAACAAAGGTTTAAAAAAATATATTCACTTCAACATTATAGCAAACCATAAATTATCTTAATGAATTTCGTGATTAAATTTTAAAATTCGAAAATGTACAAACTAAGAATATTAAATTAAAGTCCCATAAAAATATTAAAAATATTTTACGGTTTTTATAGGACTTTGGATATAAAATAAATTAATTTAATAATAGTTAATCATAATTGAAATTTTAAATTTTAAAAAAATATTTAAACTAAAAATAATTAAATTAAAATTCAAAGACTAATTTTATAATTTACGCATAATAGGAGAATAAGTAACAAAAAAAAACCCATGTTTTTATCATTCTAATTAACAAAACCAAGGACCTCATATTATTATTATTATTATCTTTATCTTTATCTTTATCATTCTCATTGTCGTCAGCATCGTCCAGGTTGTTATGGACAAACTCCTTGAATATTAAGAAAATATGACATTATGATTCCAACTAATAGCTTGATTTGATGGGTTTTTTTGTTTCTCTTTATGCTTAAATGTTTTGCGAGTTTTGTGGGTTTTTATGGTATTTTAGAAATAAAATAAATTAATTTTAATAAATTTAATAGTTATTGTTTGATTAAAATTAAAATTTTAAGATTTAAATTAAAAATAATTAAATTAAAATTTAAAAATTAATTTTATAATTTACGCATAATACAAGAACCAATAACTAAAAATTACCCATGTTTTTATCATTCTAATCAACTAAATTAAAGAAGTCATATTATTATTATTTTTATAATTATCATTCTCAATTATTGTCATAATCGTCGTGGTTTTTATGGAAAAATTCCTTGAATATTAAAAAAAAATGACATTATGACTTCAATTAATAGTCGGATTTTATGGTTTTGTTTTTTTATTTTTTATTTCTTTATTCTTAAATGTTTTGCGGCGTTTTACAGGATTTTTTAAATAAAATAAATTATCTTTAACGGATTTAATAATTATTATTTAATTAATATAAAATTTCAAAATTTAAAAAGTTTAGAAATTGGTAAATTATACATAATATAAAGACCAACAACTTGACCCATGTTTTTATCATTCAAATCAACAAAACTAAAGACTCACATTATTATCATTATCGCCATTGTCGTGGTCGTTGATGGCAAACTCTTTGAATAGTAAGAAATATTACTCCAACTAATACTTGAATTTGATGGTTTTTTTCTCTTTTTGTTGTTTTTATAAAGCTATTGTAAATTAAGATAATTTAACTTAAGGAATTTTATAATTATTATTTAATTAGAATTAAATTTTTAAAATACACGTATTAAAAATAATAAAATTAAAATTTTAAGACTAAATTTATAACTTATACATATTATAGTAAAATTTAACCCATATTTTTATCATTCTAATCAACAAAACTAAGGACCTCACATCATCATCATCATTGTCATCGTCATCGTCACCATCATCGTCATTGTCGTCATTTTCATTGTGGTGGTAATGGTTGACAAACTCTTTTAATATAGGTGCATGTATCAAAGAGGCTCCTCTATTATAGGGTTTTGATCAAATTAGTCCCTCTATTATTAAATAGATCAATTTAATCCCTATACTATAAAAAGAATCAAATAAGGCTAAATTGAAAAATTTTAATATTTTTAGAGTTTTTATGGTTCTGTAAATGAAATTTTTTGTTTGAAATTGAATTCCAATTGAAAAACAAAATCATTTTCAAGACATTTTTTATACATAATATTAATTTTTTTTATAATTAAGACTTTTTTTATAATATTTAATTAAGACTTATTTGATACTTTTTAATAGCATAGGAATTAAATTGATCCATTTATAATAGAAGGACTAATTTAATTCAATCCCTACAATTGATGGACTAATTGAAAATTTTGCAGTATTTATGAAGCTATTGTGAATTAATAGGTGATTATTATTAAACTAGAATTTTTACCCGGTATGCAAGGGGATTTAAATAATTAATTCATATTAAATTATAATTAAAATTATTTTTTACTAATTTTCATATTTAATTTACTATTCATGTTTAAAGTTCACGATTGTCTCTCCCAGCAATGTCGCATTATGGTTTGATTAATTTAATATCTTAATGTTTTTAATAAATCAATTTGAAACTAATATTTTTAATAATTTTTAGAGAAAAACTCGAGTTTATCATGTTGGCCTTTGTTTTTTTTTTTTGAAAAATTAAAATAGTGTTGTCAATATGTCGGGCAACACCAATAAAAAATATATTTTTTATATTTTTAAATAATCGTGTATACAATTGAAAAAACAAGTATTTTTAAAGAATACATATTAATAATGTCACTATGTCAGGCGACATCAATAACTTTTTTTTTAACGCTAAGATTACATGATGATTAAAGAAAAAAATATGATAGTGGCGCCAACCAGACAGTCGGCACTGATATGCATTATAAAAAAAACATCTCATTTTCATAATTAATCTATTTCTCGTATCATTTTTGTATTTAATTATTTTTATAGCAAAAACATTTTTCTCCCATGTGATTGCGTCGTGCATTCCACGCCCCACAAGTGCACGTGAAAGGCTCATGGGGGTTTTCTTTCTCTCTTTATTTAGGAATAATACCCAAATTTTCCCCTTTTAAAATCATTCAACAAGTTCTCCATTCAATCTTGAATTTCTTTTTCATTATTCTTTAATTATTATTTTAAATTTTCTAGTTGTAGCAAATAAGTTGGGTGTTCATCCACACCTATTTTATTTGATTTTGACACCTCAAAACCTCTCATTATCTAACTTTATATATATAAAAACATGTCAAAATTATAAATATTGCTTGGTTTGAAAATTTTCACCATGACTTAAGGAATTTATTTTTTTGTGAATTACAGACAGCGACTAACGCGACTTGAATCCATATCACACTTAAGACATTAAACATATTTAACCATCAGACCAATACACAGGAGTCAAGAGATTTATTTATTTTAGTATGAAAGTAAACATACAATTATATTAAATTTAATACTTACCATCGTAAAAACTCTCTAAATTTTATTCGATTTTGTTCTAAAAGTCAAAAGGTTTTGTTTTTAGTCATATGAAAATAATTTTTTTTCTTCTAAACATGTGAGAGATTAGGTAATTGGAAACTTAGACAAGGAAAGAGATCTTCGTTTGAAAAATGGTGTCCTATATTTATACCAAGATTAGCAGGTATAATTTTAAAAAAGAAGTCATATATTTATACAGAGTGTGACTTAAGCATGATGTTAAAGTTTTACTGTAATAATATATGAAATTTATGAATTAATATATACGAGTATATCTATCACACGTATAATTTTTAATTAATTTTAAATTGAAATTTTTATACAATCACAAAGAAATTTAAATAAACCTAAACTTTTAAAAATTCTATAAAATTTAATGATTAAATTTAAATGATTTATTAGAAATGGATAAGTATTAGGTAATAGGTGGGTAACAAAACGATGTCACATTCGATATTAAATTGTCACGTTTATTGTTTGGTTGTAGAATGATATGGTCCAAAATCATGAGATTGGTTTATGTTGATGAGTTGATTTCCATTTTTATTCGGCCAAAACAGCAAAGGATAGCCCCCATATGGGAGCCTAACGCCTTACATAAGTTTAAATTAAATGTGATCACATGTTTGTTTCTTTGTTTTTTTTTTTTTTTTTGCTTTTTTTTACTTGCCACTCACGGAAAACTTTTCAATCACCTTTAATTTTGGGTAATTTTAGATACATTTTTAGAAATAAAATTAGATTACGAAAATTTATAATTGTTGGGGTCAAAATTTAAACAATTATAACCCATTTAAAAACATTTTTAAACAATTATGTAAATTCATTTTAATCCTTCTACTAAAATTGATTAGAATTTAGTTTTTCACATTAAAAAGTTATTTAAATTATGACTTTTTTTATAAAATATTAATTAATTACGAAAATGGAGGAGAGAAAAAAATTATTTAAGAAAATGAGTTTTTTGAATAGTATCATCGGTGCCGCTTGACACATTTGTGGCACCACTCCACTTTCTCCCCAATCATTAGCTTTTTTAAAAATAATTTTTTTTATGCTGCTACAGTGTTAGGCGATACTAATATGTATTTTTAATAAATATTTAAGAAAATACGAATATATTAGACTACAAAATATATATTTTTAATGGGTACTTCCTAACAACTTGGCAACACCATTTTAATTTTTTTTAAAAATTACGTCTTGAGATGTGTACTTTTAATTCTTGTATTTTTTTTTTCAACACTCCAAAGTTAAAATGTAGCTCATTTAAAATTTGATTAACAACTTGAATAGGATTAAAATCGTGATGCAATAACTTTCCTCACTTTTATTCATTTCTTTCTTTTTCTTTTCACCTTGAATGCTTATATTTTTTATTTTATTTCTTTTCATTGCATGGGCTTCCACCCCTAACATCCTTGAATTTTTTTTCCCTTAGGCCACTTTTTTTTTTAAATATATATATTGGTGTTGCTTGACACACCAGCAACATCAATTAAAAAATATTTTTTTACTTTGACTAGTGTCGTTTGATACATCAACAGTATTTTTTTTTTTGTTTTTAACAAGTATACTCGTATTTTTTTGAATATTTTTTAAAAAAATATATAACAATGTCACTTGACATAATAGTAGTATCAATTTTTTTTTTTAGAATCATTATTGTTTGATGATTAGGGGAAAAGTGGGGTGGTGCTGCCTAATACACCGATGGAGACTGCTCAAAACAACCCATTATTGTAATTTATATTTTTATTTTTTTGTAAAAAATCTAAATTATGACCACGTTACATTACAATTTATCTTTAAGTTACTAACAATTTAGAAAAAGAAATCATCCCCAATCAATTTACCTATTACCTAACTCAACCCATAAAAAACTTAATCTTTTCAAAAAAAAAATCATATATTTTTAAACTATTATATAGTTAAAAAAATTTAGACTTGATGGATTTTTTTTAGCCACGTGATAATTCAAAAAGGCATAAAAATTTTTAAGGGTGATTAGATTTTTTTATAAGTCGAGTTATGAATTGCTATGATATATTTTTAAAATCAAAATAAATTATAATAAATAAAAAGTTCAGATAACACTGATACAAGTACAGCACGACAAAAAAATACAAAACAAAGACCATCAACAAATTTCCAAAAAGAAATCTCCAAACCCATTTCTCTGTTATTAAAAAATAATAAAATAAATTATACAAATAAAAATGCTTGAAAAGAAAAAAGTTATTTTTATTATTATTATTTTAAAAAAATTATATTAATAAATATGAACTACTTATATTTAAAAAAATAGATTCAAACTTTAAAAATAATATTATTGAAATAAAAATTCAAGTGAATTTTAAAATAATCTTATTCATAAACCCATATTATAAAGCTTAATTAGTGGTATTATTCTTAAAAAAGGAAAGGTTATGAATTATACAGGACTTATATGTGACATTCACGTGTATGTAACGTTAGTGAAGTTTAAAATATTAACATTTTCATTCATTTTAAAATGATTTGACAAAAAATATAAATTTAAAAATTAAAAGACCAAATAAGAGATTATGTCAAATAAAAAATTTGGTATGACATTTTTAGTCCAAAGAAAAAAAGAAAATTAAAAAGAATGCATGTTCCACGTGCTTAAATTAAAATCAAAGATCTTCTAACTGTTATATTATTATTTTATAAATTAATTATTTATGTGTATCTCGTTGTAGTGCGCTACTGTGTTTCTTTAAACATTTTGAAAAAACGTTGGTGCCCACCGCTAACGCAATCTCACTTTATATATATAGAGCCTTTGCTCGTACAACTATTCCCCTCCCATCCGTTTCTTCTGCTTTTGAAATCCTTACGGAAACCTCAAATAAGATGAGACGAAACTGCAACTTGGAGCTTCGTCTCCATCCTTCTAGTTATTCCGGCGGCGACCGGTATGTACTTCACTTTCTTCGGTGCTGCATGTGTTGTTTTATATAAAATGTTGGTTTATACATTGGGAGAAGCGAATTATGTTACGATTTTTATTTTTATTTTTTTTGTTGATGATTGAAGGGTGGAAGAGAGCAGTGAAAACCCAGAAAATCAACAGCAACAGTTAACGATTTTCTACAATGGAAGAGTTTGTGTTTGTGATGTTACAGAGATCCAGGTATTTAATATTTAAATTTTATTTCTGTTCTTTATATATACTCGACATATAAATCCAAAAAACAAAGCTTTTTTAATTTTGAAAAGAACTCCATGCTTTGCGTGTTGTACCTTTTTGAAATTCATTAAAGTAGCGGCGGCGACTGTGTTTTCATGGCGACAAGTTGCTTCACCCAAGCCCTGGGAGTATAAAAAATACATATAAATGATTTGGGTTTAATTTATTGGTTGTAAAGATTTGAGAGTGAACTGGGATGGAATTTGGGCAGGCAAGAGCCATTCTTATGATTGCAAACCGAGAAACGGATGAACGACTAAGGACTCCGAGGCAGGGATCGGAACCGGCTTCACCGATGGTACACTCTCAGATAAATAGTCCGAATAATGGACTTTCCACAAGCATGAAGAGATCGCTTCAACGGTTCCTCCAAAAACGAAAGAATCGAATCCAAGCTACCTCTCCTTACCATTAATATATGTATCCTTTGCTATTTAGTGTAACTGAAGGAATGGATCCCATCTTTTTTGGCTAGCAATGACTACTAGTAACTATTTCCATCAAAGGAAATTGCCCATCAAAGGCTTTTTTTTCATTTTCCTTTTTTTGTAAATTTTGTATGAGATATTGTAGTAGCTAGCTTCATGATCATCATGTATTTTTACATTTCTTTATTCAATTTTTTTTTATATGGACGCAAAAAACTAAACTTTCAATATGGCTGGTCCGAAAATTGAACTGGTCAAAAGTAATTGTAGGGTCAGTGTTATAATTACTTGAAGTTTAGTAGACTATGGACCTCTATTTCTGCCACGAGTTTCAAATGTGTCTTTGTAATTGTTTGAATTTTGATACAACTAATTTCCTTTTTTTTTAATCTTTTATCATCTTATAAAAAATTGGGTTAATTTGTATATATAAAGTTTATAAATCCCTTGTGTTGACTTATGATTAAAGTGTTCCTTGCTTCAAGTAGTATGAGTTGCGCTGTTTATATACTATATCTTATAAATTTTACGTACATGTATTTTTAATCTTCAAAGTCGATTTTTTGTATTAATTTTGTCAAAAAATTTAATATGGTTTCCATTTTAGTCTTGAATCCAATTCAATTTTTAGTTTTTTTTCCCTTAATGGATGGAATATCGATGGTTCAGAAAAAATAATATTGCAATTAGTGAGAAGAAAGAGTGTTAGAGATGGCTTGATTGGAAAGGTCCACAGTCGGTAGCGTGGACTCTAGCTAATCATAGCTCCTCTCATGCAATAAACATGGAAAATTATTTAAATAAAATAAACATAAGAATCTTTGTTAAAAGCCGACTTCATTCTTCAAACACAACCCCACAAATTATTTTATACATACTTTTCCATATAGTAAATTTATGTTTTAATTCAAAATTTACTTCCATATATTTAAATAAATTTAATATTTATTAATTGAGTCTTAGTTTATTTAGTATTAATATTGTTATTCGTATAAAAAAACGTGGATTCGAATATATTAAAGTGTTGTCTAACACGTTAGAGAATAAAAATAAATATATATAAAATAAAATATAAATAGAATGATTTATATTTAATTTGTCAAATATAAAAAATAATCAAAACCGTAACAAAAGTTGAAATCAAAAGGGAGAATATGGTACTTGGAGAAACGTTGGTTGAATGTCTCCTAAAATACAACAACAAAAATGATCAAAGCAGTAGCACATCTGCAGCGATCAACGGACAAACGTTGCTTTTTTCTATCATAGGAACGTTGAAAAATATGGAGAAGAAAAAGAAGAGTTTTGAGAGTAAAAGATATTATTGCCGGTGCAAAATGACGTAAGTTCAATTTTATTGAAGTGCATTGTTCTTAGAAAGTGGTTTATGAGTAGTTCTAGACATTATAAAAAAAAAATCACGAATTGTAATGCTACACTCTTATGAAAAGAAATAAATAAAAAATGATATTTGAATTTCAATATTTATTTTTAAATAAATTTAGATTTAAAAAGTTCAACATCACTTAATTTTCTCTGTCTTGATTACGATATCGTTCTTTTATATATAAAAGACTAGGTTCCAAAAATGTGAATTGTGAGAATGTTGTGTGGGATCGAGATGTCACCTTCAATGTCGGTGAAAAATGCCAAAGGAAACTACCCCGAAGGTGTATGTGTGAGATTGAGAAATTTGATAGAATATATAGAGAAAGAGGAGGGACGAAAGGTCTCAAATAATTCCAACATTTATAGATTTATTGATTGTTTGTATATATTTTACGCTTTACTTTTTGTCTCTCCTTTTAACTGTAATTAGCAAAATAATTATGATGATTAATTTCACATATATTCATTTGATTATCATGTCTAATCATGATCTAATTTTAGTGTAAATCAAATTTTAGATATGATATATAAAAAAAATAGTGTAATTGAAATTTAAGAGTGTCATTTCTTTATCATTTAACACATCAATTTTAAGTTGTTTATGCGGCAAGTACAATTGTATAAACATGTTTCAAATAAAAGTGAAGTCAAGAATTTTATACCATTAAAATATTTGGGGGACTAAATTTTTTATGTTAAAATAGATTAAATTAAATTATTCATTTTTGGGAGAAGCCAACAATGCAAAATTTTCATTTAATTAGAGCTAAAACGAATTAAATTAAATTTTTAAGAGAGACTAAAAAGAGTTGTGCAATTTAATCACTAGGCTCACGGCCTTAGGTATATCTCTTGTTTCAATTTTGATCTGCTTGTTTTAAATATGCTTCACATCGAACTAACATGTAATTTCTAAATTGATGGGAAGCCTTCACTATTACCATATTTATATTTTGATTTCCCAATTAGAATGTTTTGAAATTTCAAAATTAATTTGACATCTAAACCATAATTAACATAGTTCTAATAGTGTTAACCCTAATTTTATTAACAATTGGTCATATCATTCTCGTGCAATAACATTAAAGACTAATATATCAAATTGGAATAATAAAATTCAAGTATGAAATTGAATATTCAAGTTAAATATACCTCAAATTTGGGTCTTCCTTGGAAAGTTTTCTTCTATTATATATATACATATTATTAATAATTATTAGTTGTAATGATAAGACATGTTATATTTTTATAAAGAGAATTTAGATTTAACTTCTAAAGATAATATTGATGAAAGGAACAACTATGAAGTTTGAAATGGATGATTTTTTTTCTTTGAAATTTCATACAGTAAATGGCTTTTATACTCAGTTGACTCAAAATAATTAATTATTTATGGAAATAACCCAAGCCAAAACTTATGTACGAAAATGACCCGTTCTTCACAGTGCCTATCGATGCCACCTAACACACCAGTGGCACCGCCTCCCAATGATGATCCAATCAACAATTTTTTTAAAAAAATAATTTTCTTGGGTGTTGCCACTGTGTCAAGTAGCATCGGTCTTTATATTTCAAAATACTCATTAAAAATACGAGTATTCAGGAAGGGAAGAAAAAGAAAAAAAATTAATGTGTACTGCCAATCTTTCAGGTGGCACCAGAGAAAAAAAAATTAACGTGTACTGCCAATCTTTCAGGTGGCACCGGAGAAATTTAAAAAAAAATGGATGCCATCGGTATGTCAGTCGACACCAGTAAACATTTAAAAAAATTTTGTTGGTGCCGCCGGTATGTCAAGCGACACCCGTTAAAGTTTTTTAGAAAATATATTTTTTAGGTTTCGCTGTCGTGTCAGTCGGCACCGGTGATATTTAAAAAAAATTTGTAGAAAGAATAGTTCGAAACTTTGGTCATTGTTTTAGAAGATTTAAAGCGGACTACTAGGAGATTTGAACTATAGAAGCCAATGAGAAGGAGGAAACCTCTTCTTTAGTGTTGAATTCAACACGAAAAGCCACCGTGAATGGTGACATCAGTAGCTATTGAGTAAAATGTCTAGGGTTTTCAATTAAAAAAAAGTAAAGAAAAAAATAAAATAAAATAAAAACAAAAAAAGTACAATTGAGTACAAGGGCTAAGGTTTTCAATTGAGAAGAAAAAGGGAAATTCAAATGGGAAAGGAAAAGAGAGTATATGAAAATAGATAATCAATAGGAAAGGAAAGAGAATAAAAAATATGGAAAATAGAGATATGAAAAGGAATTTAATATTTTATTATCTATTTTCCATATATGTTATTTTTTTTCCTTTCTCATATTTAATTCTGTATTTTTCATATATGTTATTCTCTTTCCTTTTCTATATTTGATTCTTTATTTTCCATAAAATATTAAATTCCCTTTCATATCTCTATTTTTCATATTTGTTATTCGATTTCCTTTCCTATATTTGATTCTCTATTTTCAACAAAATATTCAATTCTCTTTCATATCTCTATTGTTATTCTCTTGCCTTTCTCATATTTGACATTCATTCTTTAGTTTCTCTATTTTTCTCCCTGATTTTTTTTTCTTACTCTCATCTCATTTAAGATTTTTTTTGAAATAATATTTCATCCGCTGATGATGACACTGACAAGCCAATATGACAAGAACCGCATATGAAACAAGCATCGGTTACGAGTTTCCCCCTTTATTTTTTTCAATTTTTCTTCTATTTTAGTTGTTTCTTTTCAACTTTTTTTTTGTTTCACTTGTTTTTTTTAATTCTTATTGGTGTCCTCGGTGCACTGGTGTCGCCTGACGCACTGACGACACTGATTTTTTTTTAATTTACTGATCAGTGTCAATTGATAGATCGGCAGCACCTATGAAAATACATATTTTCTTTTTTTTCCTCTCTGAATATATATTTTTAATGGGTATTTTGAATATATATTTTTAACGGGTATTTCGAAAAATATAGACTGGTGCTGCTTGACAGAATGAAAACACCCAAAAAATTATATTTATTTAAAAAGCTAATGATTTGGTCATCATTGGGAGGCGGTGTTGGCGACACTGACGAACATTGTAAAGCCTTATACTTGGAATTAAACATGGACCTACTAAGTAGTGAGAGAGCTTGAGACCACTAATTTTTTTGGATATATATTTATATATATTCACTAATGGTCTGTTTGATTAATTATTGAAAAATTCATTAACTAAAAATTAATAATTTCTGTAATTTAATTTTTTAAATGTATTTGATAAATAAAAATAAAAATTATTTGCTACATTT
The DNA here is from genome assembly GCF_007990345.1 of Gossypium hirsutum. Lineage (NCBI taxonomy): Eukaryota > Viridiplantae > Streptophyta > Magnoliopsida > Malvales > Malvaceae > Gossypium > Gossypium hirsutum. The sequence goes on from NC_053433.1 coordinate 4,117,577, forward strand.
TTCAATAAAAAAACTTGAAAATAATAAGTAGATAACAAGTACTTATCACTTAATGAAGAATACTTTTAAGTTAATTTAATTTATTTATTTATTTTGAAGACTATTTAATCAATTGTATAATCATTTAAATTACTTATTGTTATAAATATATTGATAAACGGATGCCCACAATCCCCTCAAATTTATCCTATTGTAACCTCTAAAGAATGAATGTTCATGACCTTTAAATTCATTATCTCGTAACACCTAAATCATTTATAGGGTACGTTAATGTTGGTCATTAATGTTTTATAACTTATGGTACTTGAAGCCCTATAATTAGAAGGCATGTACAAGTTTATTATATCTTATATTTCTTTCTCTTAATCTTTGTATTCTTCTTTTAGTTTTATAATATGTTATCACCATGAGCCTCTACAAAGTTCATAGTGAAATTCACGTCATTGCAACTATATATAAGTTACCCGTAAAGCTCCTATTGAACTATATAGGAATAAGAATATTCAACAAAATTTTGTTGGACCCAAGATCAATGGAGACATATGTCTTGCAGATAGTGCTACAACACACACGATACTCAAAAAATATTTTTCTCCTTTGACAATAAATGATGCCCATGTTAATACAAACTATAAGTTTTTAGAATCACCTATTTTTACTATTTGGCATGAACGGTTAGGCCATTCCGGACCTAGTATGATGCGAAGAATAATCGAGAATTCAATTTGGCAACCATTAAAGAACCAGAAGGTTCTTGAATTCAAAGTAAATTGATTGTTAGACCATCATTAGCTAAAATTAGGATTGAATCTTTTGCATTTCTGGAACATATTCAAGGTGATATATGTGGGCTCATTCATCCACCATGTGGACCATTCATATCATTCATGGTATTGATAGATTCATCTAGTAGGTGATCACATGTGTGCTTATTATCGATTTACAACCTGACATTTGTGGGACTACTTACTTAAATAATTCGATTAATAGCACATTTTCAAGATTATGCAATCAAAACTATCTGTCTTGCTCGTGAGTTTACGCCTCAAGCTTTAAATGATTATTGTATGTCAATAGGGATAAAAGTTGAATATCCTGTAGCTCATGTTAAAACACAAAATAGTTTAGCTGAATCGTTTATCAAATGTCTCCAACTAATAGCTAGTGTAACACCTCTCACTCGTATTCAACGTCAGAATAAGGTTACGGAGCATTACCAAACTTATCACACATTTAAACATACATCTTTCATACAATTAATCTGTAACAGCCTAATTTTCAGTGGTGTCGGAACAGTGATTCGAGATCACTAAATCCGAAAAATGAGTAGGAAATATTATTAATTTAGTGAGTATAAGTTAAATGTGAAGTTAGGAAAAATTTTGAAATAGTGAATAGTGTACTAAAAATATATATATATTAAAATAATTAGAATCGAAAATAAGGTATCGAGACCTCGGAAATTTTAAATCGACCCATAAATATTTTTATAAATATTTATGGAGTGTTAATAAGTTAGTATTAAAGTTTCGTCAAGAAATTTTAAAGTACTGATAGCTAATTGAACAAAAAGGACTAAATTGTATCAAATGCAAAATTGTGGGAAATGATTAAATAGCTTAAATGATAAAAGAAAGAGAGTTTAAAAGGTAAATAGACCCAAGGTCTATTTGGGCTGGACGGCAAGGGCATGAAATCAGCAAGAAAATAAGGGAAATTAAGGGCAAATTTGGAAAATTGCAAAATTTACTTAATAAAGCTAGGACTAAAGTGGAATTATCCAGATTTCTCTTTATTTTTCTGCATTCTCATCAGAAAAAACACCATGGAAGAGTTCTCCTAAGCTGGTTTTTCATATTTTTACTGCAAGTAAGTTCAATTCTTGATTATTTCTTGAAATTTTTGTGTTTTCGTGACTTTTACAACTAGGTCCACTTGTTGAATTCATTAGTTCTTGATTCTATGAAAGAAATTGAAAGTTTCTATGAATATGTGCTGAAAGTATATGATGATTTAGCATGGAATTAGAGCTTTAAACTGATTATATGCTGATTTTATTGAAAGAATTGAATAGAAAGTGAATGTTTGGGACCTAAATTGTAAAAGAGTTTAAAGTTAGAGTTTTATGTAGAAATTCTGAATTTCAATAGTTATGAAATAACTTATAATGTCTAGGAAAAGTATTAATTGAGAAAATTAGCTTAATTGAGGGGTTAATTAAGTAAGGACTGAATTGTATGAACTGTGAAATTTGGGGCAAAATGAAAATCAACATTTTGCACTAAAATAATTTTGGACAGCAGCAATAGTCTAAATTTGAAAAATCACCAAAAATTTTAGAAATCGAATTAGAGGATTAATAAAATATGAAATTAAATCTTATTGAGTCTAGTTTCTTATAGAAGAAACAGTGTAAGCAATGGAACTGTAAATCATGAGATATAATAAGTTTTGTGAGACAATGTCAGAATGATTTCGGGTTCCCCTGTTCTAACTTTGGAAAATCATAAAAAATTGGATAAAAATAATTAAGTTATTAAATTTATATGTTTAAAATCTTTAAAGAGTCTATTTTCAATATAAATAAGCGGGAACATCATCCGAATCTTGTACAATGAGATAATTAATTCTTAGTGAAGAAGGGTCGGAACTGTCAGATAGCAGAACAGGGGTAACTTTAAAGAATAAACTGTACTTATTGGCTAAACCAAAAATTCTGAAAATTTTATGGTAATAAGATATGTAAGTCTAGTTTCAGGGAAAATTAGCGGATCTTAATTTTGAGTTCTGTATCTTAAGATATAAATAATTTAGTGACTATGATGCAAATGGATAGTTTTGAATATACATATAAGTAAATAGTGAAATTATTGATAATGTTACTTGTTGCATGTTATATAAATTAAGGATGTGGAATGGAGAGGAGGAGGAGGAAAATATGTATGAATATTCACCTAGCATGGCTAATTTGCATGTTTTAGGCTCATGGACTAAATTGAATAAAAGTAAAATTTTATGGGAAATTTTGTAAAAAAATGTTAAAAATGACCAATTTGCATGAAATGGATCATTTTATTATTTAAAAAATACAAAATTGAATGAAATTATTAATTTAGCTCAAGATTAGGGAAAAACATGTTCTAAGATTAAATTGAAAAGTGTTGAAATTATAGAAAATTCTGATATTTTATAGAATTCATGGGTTGTTATCAATTTTTTTGAGAATAACGGCTGGAAATAAGGATTAGATTGCAAGAATTTTATTTTATTTTAACTTAAGGATGAAATCGTCATTAATTAAAAGTTTAGGGGTAAAATGGTAATTTTGTTTAGAGCATTAGTTGAATGTATTACAACATGAAATAAATGAAAACGACGATCAAATTTCTTTATAAAGATCCGGATGACTCGAATACAAGACTTGAACGTGGAAAAGAAAAGATATCGGATTAATGAAATATCTGATAAATAAATCGGTAACTCCGGTAATGCTCCGTAACTCTATTCCGGTGACGGGTTCGGGTTAGGGGCGTTACATAATCAATTCATAAACAATCCAATCACAATTAAACATTTCCTCCCTAATACGAGCCTACGAAGCCCTTAACATGCATTGGAAGTGGTTCAGGACTAAACCGATAACTTTGGAAACTCATAAAATACTTAGACAATTTTTCTCAAAAAAGGGGACACACACCTGTGTGGCCTGGCCGTGTGTCTCATACGGCCAACAGACACGCCCGTGTGGCCCGACCGTGTGTCTCACATGGCCAACAGATACACCCGTGTCACAGGACATGTGGACATTCGAAATGGAAATACATGGCCGTGTCCCAGCCTGTGTAACTCTTTGACTTGGGTCACACGGCCCACACACATGCCTGTGTGCCCTAAAAATGGCCAAACACGCCCATGTGCCAAGCCGTGTACTAGGTCGTGCCAATCTTGTAGGGTATACTGACTTATGCCACACGGCCAAGTCACAAGCCCGTGTGTAAGGCCGTGTGGAGCATACCGACTTGGTTTCAATTTCAATGCCAGGGGACACACGGCCGTGTAACACAATCGTGTGTCACACACAACTGAGACACAAGCCCGTGTTTCTTCCCGTGTGGACAAAAAATAGGCTATTTACCAAGCCAAATTGCCACCCAACTTGTGCACACCTACACCAAACTCAAATGGCACAAAATACAACATATCATAGGCATTCAATCAACTTCACTCAAGCATATTTCATATCATTTCTAACATCAACCAATACAAAACATAAATACCACAATATGTCCTCCAAATTCATGCCAAAGTCAAATGTGCCTTAATGCCTAGATTCACTAGCATCCCAATATTCATAATTCAACTATTTGCTATCCATACTATTAACTATTCACAATCATTACATATCGAATATTTTAATCATCATACAAACCATATACACACATATGTATTCATGATTCAAACATACCAAAATAAGCCAACTTATATAGCATTATACAAAATCAAACTTAGAACATTTATAAGCCAATTCAAATGGCTAAAAACATTAACAAAACATATGTCAAAAAGACCAAAGTCCCTATACATGCCATATGACCAAAACATAAGCTCAAAAGTACCAAATTGATAGTTGGATAGTGTGGTGGAGTCTCTGATGGTCCCCGAATCTGAGCTAGCTTTAAATTCACTATAAAACATGAAAAATTAAACAAAGTAAGCTTCAGAGCTTAGTAAGCTCATATAAAAATAATAAGCAAGCTTCACCATTCAATTACCATTCAAAATAAATAACAAAACATAAAACAATCCCAAGCTTACATGAACTTAATCACATACTTAATCATACACTCAAAACTTCTATTGATTCAATGCTCGTATAATTTTCAGTACATACCTGTACCATTACTTATCTATTTCTCACCGATTCATATCTTTAATATACCCGTTTAACCATTCGGAATAGAAGTCTGATACTCAGGAGTCTCACATACTAAGTGCCAATATCACGGCTCGAAGCCAACTCAATAAATCTCGTACCTGAAGTGCCTCAACAATGTGCCCCAAAAATCCAACTTCTCTGAGCCAAAACTCACATTTATTGAATTTGGCATATAGTTTCTTATCGCTCAAAGTTTGTAACACAATCCTCAAATGCTCAGCATGCTTAGACTCATTTTGCGAATAGATTAAAATGTCATCAATCAACACCACAACGAATTTGTCTAAATACAGACTAAAAATTCGATTAATCAAATCCATGAAAATTACAGGAACATTAGTCAATTCGAAAGGCATAACAAGGAATTCATAATGTCCGTATCTCATTCTAAATGCAGATTTTCGCATATCTGAATCTTTAACTAGCAACTGATAATAACGAGATCTCAAATCAATCTTCGAAAACACTGTTGCCCTTTTTAATTGATTGAACAAATCATCTATTCTTGGTAACGGGTACTTGTTCTTTATTGTAACCTTGTTATGCTGTCGATAGTCAATACACATTCTCATTGACACATCTTTCTTTTTTACGAATAATACTGGCGCACCGTAGGATGAAAAACTAGGTCGCGCAAAACCTCTATATGTTAACTCTTGCAACTAAGATTTCGACTCTTTCAATTTAGTCGGTGCCATTCTGTATGGAGCTATCGATATCGATGAAATTTTCGGTACTAACTTAATAGTAAATTCAACTTCTCTTATCGGTGGTAACCCCGATAATTTTTCTAGAAATACATCCGGATATTCACATACTATAGGTACTGATTTAATTTTTAATTCAGACACTTTTGTATCATCACATAAGCAAGATAAGCTTCGCAACACTTTTTCACATATCTTTGAGCTAACATAGACGAAATCACAACAGACAATTCATTCAATTCATCTAATTCAATTTGAAGAATTTCATTATTCTAACATTTTAATTCAATAGTCTTTTGTTTACAATTCACAACGGCATTATGCAGAGTTAACCAATCCATTCCCAAAATTACATCGAACTCATCAAACGGTAATAGTATCAAATCAGCTGAAAAATAGTAACCCCGAGCCATTAGGGGACAGTTCTTGCAAACTTTATCAACTAGAACATACTTGCCAAAGGGGTTCAATACTTTAATAACAAACTCAGTAAACTCAACAGGCAAACTCTTACTAAACACTAAATTCTCAAAAACATACGAATGAGTTGATCAAGGATCAATTAAAGCAATTACATTAGTGTCGTAAAGAGAAAATGTACTGGTGATAACATCTGGTGATGACGCCTCTTCATGAACGCGAATAGCGTAAGCTCTAGCAGGTGCTCTGGCCTCAGATCTCATAGCAGAGCCTTTCGTCGTACCTCTACTACTGGTCACATTTCCTGAATTTCTCGGTGGCCTCCCTCTTGTGGCTGTATTACCAGGTCTTGCATTTTGGAATTGATCTTTCTTGGATAACTCAGGACAATCCCGAATAAAATGATCTGGCGAAACATATTTGTATCAAGCTTTATTACTTTTATTCCAACATTCTCTAAAATGTTGTCTCCCACACTGTTGACACTCAGGTTTATTGTTTCTCACATTGCCAACACTCGATACTGATGTTGCTTGAGTTTTAGAACTTAAGTATTGTTTTCCACAATCTCTGCTCGAATGCCCAATTGAAATATTTAGACGATTGAACGAATCTCTGGATTTCTTTGACGAAAATTGATATGACTTATTCAATGGTCTTTTTCTCGAATCCCTAGCCTCTGAATCTACTTTTCTCTTTTCTTTGCTAAGCTCATCTGCTTTGCAAGCTCTATCAACTAGGACAACAAATTCTTTCAATTCTAGGATTCCAACTAGAAGTTTAATATCCTCGTTCAACCCGTCAACGGACCGTTTACACATGATTTCTTCAGTAGAAACATACTCCCGAGCATATTTTCTCAACTGTACGAATTCTCTTTCATATTCAGTCACAATCATACGACCCTGTTTCAATTCTAAAAATACTTTGTGCTTTTGATAGAGGAACCACTGACTTACATATTTCTTCCGGAACTCAGCCTGAAAGAATTCCCAAGTAACTCTTTCTCTCGGTACCACAGATACTAAAGTATTCCACCACTGATATGTAGTGTCCCTCAATAAGGAAATAGCATACTTTAAACACTTAACTGGAGTCCACGACAGTTCGTCAAATACTCGAATAGTATTTTCAAGCCAAAATTCAGCTCTCTCGGGATCATTATCAACGGTAGCTCTGAACTCTTCAGCCCCATACTTTCAAATCTTATCAAATAGAGGCTTATTTACTCGTTAAAGTTCCACAACTTGAAGTGCTACGGGAACAAATTGAAGATTAGGTAGGGGTGGAGGTTGTTGAAAAGCCAAATTTGTCTGGACATATTGTGTAAACCACTCGTTCATCATTCAGAAAAAGGCTATTTTAGCCTCTCCTTCGTGACTACTTATTATAGGTCTAGATTCAGACGACGCTGTCCCTTGAGCGGGAGCTGGCGCGTTACTCTCTACATCGTCAACTATAGCTCAATCAAGATCCATTTACTATACGAAAAACATTTTAAAATGTCAAGAGTCATCACACTAACACAGGTTATATATGCCATATATAGCTAGACTCACACACACGTTACATTAGTCTGAGAATTGACTAAGCCGTAGCTCTGATACCAATAAATATAACACCCCTCACCCGTATTCAACGCCAGAATAGGATTACGGAGCATTACTGAACTTATCACACATTTAAACATACATCTTTCATACAATTAATCAATTCATAAACAATTCAATCACAATTAAACATTTCGTCCCTAATACTAGCCTACGAAGCCCTTAACATGCATTGGGAGTGGTTCGAGACTAAGCCGATAACTTTAGAAACTCATATAATACTTAGAAAAATTTTCTCAAAACAGGGGACACACGCCCGTGTGGCTCAGCCGTGTGAGACACGCCCATGTCACAGGCCGTGTGGACATTCAAAATGGAAACACATGGCTGTGTCCCAGCCTATGTCTGACCCTATGTAACTCTCTGACTTGGATCACACGATCTACACACAAGCTCGTGTGCCCTAAAAATGGCCAAACACGCTCGTGCACCAAGCTATGTACTAGGCCGTGCCAATCCTGTAGGGTATATTGACTTATGCCACACAGCCAAGTCACACGCCCGTGTGAGAGGCTGTGTGGAGCATACTGACTTGGCTTCAATTTCAATACCAGGGGATACATGGCTCTGTAACACAACTGTATGTCACACATGGCTGAGACACATGTTCATGTCTCTGCCCGTGTGGACAAAAAATAGGCTATTTACTAAGCCAAATTGCCACCCAACTTGTGTACACCTACACCAAACTCAAATGGCACAAAATATAGCATATCATAGGCATTCAATCAACTTCACTCAAGCATATTTCATATCATTTCTAACATCAACCAATACAAAACATAAATTCCACAATATATCATCCAAATTCATTCCAAAGTCAAATGTGCCTTAATGCCTAGATTCACTAGCATACCAATATTCATAATTCAACCATTTGCTATCCATACTACTAACTATCCACAAGCATTACATATCCAATATTCAAATAATCACACAAACCATATACACATATATGTATTCATGATTCAAACATACCAAAATAAGCCAACTTATATAACATTATACAAAATCAAACTTAGAACATTTATAAGCCAATTCGAATGGCTAAAAACATTAACAAAACATGTGTCAAAATGACCAAAGTCCCTATAAATGCCATATAACCAAAACACAAGCTCAAAAATACCAAATTCACTATAAAATATGGAAAAATAAACAAAGTAAGCTTCCTAGCTTAGTAATCTCGTATGAAAATAATAAGCAAGCTTCACCATTCAATTACCATTCAAATTAAATGACAAAACATAAAACAATGCATTAATCCCAAGCTTACATGAACTTAATCACATACTTGATCATAAACTCACAACTTTTATTGATTCAATGCTCGTATAATTTTTAGTACATACCTGTACCATTACTTATCTATTTCTCACCGATTCATATCTTCAGTATACTAGTTGAACCATTCAGAATAGAAGTCGGATACTCAGGAGTCTCGCACACTAAGTGCCAATATCATTGCCCGAAGCCAACTCAATAAATCTTACACCCGAAGTGTCGATATCATAACCCAAAGCCAAATCAAAGTAACTCGCACCCTAAGTGACGATATCATGGCCCGAAGCTAAATTAAAGTAACCCCTAATGACATGTCACTAGTATCCTAATCTATTCCTAATGTTCAACCAGGATTTTCAATGTCGAATCATCGTTGAACATATCCATAGAGTCGAATTCACAATTCATATAATACCAAAGCATTTAAAACATAATTATATCAATGCTTATTACATACGAACTTATCTCAGACGTAGAAACGATGACATGAATCAACTAATGTGATAATTTGTTCTTCCCCCGATCTAAGTCCGTATTTCACTTTTCTTGAGCTATATAAATCAAATTCAGCTTATTTAATTATATATCTATTCAATTTAATCCAAAACACTCATTAAAGCAATTTACACTTTTGCCCCTATAATTTTACAACTTTTACTATTTAATCCTTATTTCATAAAAACACAAATCCATGAAATTCAATACTAACCTATGCTAGTTGATTTTCAAATAGGTCCCTAGTAGCCCATATTTTTCATTTATCTTACATTTTAACCACAATTTCTGCATTTCACAATTTAATCCCTAATTTGCATTTTCACTAAAAATCACTTAACAAAACTTGTATAACTATCGTCAAACATTCATAATCTACCATTAAACATCAAAATAATCATGAATTCATCAATGGCAACATCTAAAATCTTTAACAGTTTTGCAAAATAGTCCCTGGGCTAGCTAGACCTAGTTGCAACAATCTCAAAAATATAGAAATTATTAAAAACAGAACAAAAATCGTACCTTAATTAGAGATGATAGTATAACCGAATGAAGAGGATAAAAATGGCTTCTTTTAGCCCTAAATTTTTGATGATGAAGCTTAATGAAGATGATGATATTATGTTTTCTATTATTTTTACTTAAGTTATTTGCAAATTACTAAATTAACCTTGTTATTAATTCATTAAAATTCATTAATCATGTCCATCTTTGTCCGCTCACACTAATATTGGTCTAATTAAAACATAAGGACCTCTAATTTAAGATTCCTTAGCTATTAAATACCTTTAACTAATAGAACATCACTTTTACACTTTACACGATTTAGTCTTTTTTATCAAATTGACCAATCAAACGATAAAATTTCTTAACGAAAATTTCACACAATAATATTTTCATGCTGTGAACATTAAAATAATAATAAAATAAATATTTTGACTTCGGGTTTTTGGTTTCGAAACCACTGTTCCAATTTGACTAAAAACGGGTTGTTATAGCTAGGCTATTGCTTATGAGAAAAAAACTCTTTGCTACAGCTTGGGGATATGCTATTTTGCATGTAGCAATACTTGCGTGTATCAAGCTAACAATTTATAATAAATACTCTTCATTAAAATTAGCTTTTGGTCGGGAGCCAAATATTTTGGCTTTTTTTTATGAAAATAACTCAAAAATTTTAATTAATTATAAAAATAACCCACTTTTTTTATTATGTACATAAATGACCTAAAATGAATAATGAAAGTTGGTGGAGCCAAAGAGAATAGCACCACCAACTTGCCACGTCAACAAATCATTGACCGGTAGAATAAAAAAATTATTTTTTTGGTGGAGCCAATCTATTTGGCGCCACCTATATAAATACTAATGTAATACCTGTATTTTTAAATATTTTGGGGTCAAAATATAAATAATAATGGTGGAGCCGTAGAGAATGGCACAACCAATTTAGTATGTCAAAGTGTTTTTTTTAATTTAAAACTAAAATTAATATTTTATTTGATGGAGCCATTAAGAGTGGTGCCACCACCTCTAGTTTTTTTTAGTTTTTTATTTAATTTAAAACTAAAATTACATTTTGTCAGAATGAATCTTGGATTGAACAAAAAAAAGGCAATAATTAAAACAAGTAATACAAATAGAAAAAGAACAAGAAATCTAAATTAAAGATTAGAGACAATTAAATAAAAACATAATTCAATAGCAAAGAATGAAACAAGATAGACGGAAAGTGGCGTGTAGAAGTCTTAAGGAGCCTTGAAAACTAGATGAATCTATAACTCCCTTTAAATAGCTCTAATTTTCCTTCTAAGAAAGAAAACTTGACAAGAAAAAGCTTAAAGATGATTCTTAAAATCTAAAAAAATTGTTAAAACTAAAAGAGAATTTTATCAACTCAAAAGAGAAAAGATGTTGAATGAATTATGAATGGTGTACAATGAAGCCTTTATATAGGCTAGCTAAGTACATCCAAATAAAACTTTCAATTATACTAAAAATCTAATTAACTTAAACAAGAAGTAGCTTTAAACCAAACTTTCTTGTTGACATAAAACTCCTAAATAACTTAAAATACTTAAAAACACATCCAAAATTCGAAATAAATAAATAATGAACCAATACAATCTAATAAATACAATATTAAACTCATATATAATAAAAATTGAGCCTAAACATCGAACCCCATATGATTTAAATTCGAATTAAAAGCTTGAAACTCGTAATTTCCGTCATCATCCCATTCAGACACGTGGTCTTTACTAAAACGATCATACCTTAAGCTCTCAAACTTGAAGTTAAGTGATTCAAAGTGCATTATGAAGCTAAGAGACAGATCTTCGATCGATATGAAGACATATTGATCCACAAATTCCCAAATCCCTTCCAAAAATGCACCGCAAGGTGACTAATTATAACATGGCTAGGCGTGTGGGCTTTATTGTGGTCCATGAAGTATAATGCCTAAGCTTGCTAACACCTTCCATATGGGTTTGTTGTTATGGATTGAGATTTTAAGTCCACGAACAAAATTGAACCCTTCTAATTCATACTCACTCTGTATTGAACTCCATAGTCTATCGTCTTGGATCTTTAACTCTTTTTCTCAGAATTTCTTCCTGATAAAGTCTTGAACGAATAAGTTGAGTTTTGACTTCAACTGTTTAGATTTGGATCTTGTGATTGGGCCTTGAGGGAATTTAAGCCCGTCTCCATCATGAACTTTGAATTGGACTGGGCCACTTGTATCAGAAAGTCTTTGAGATGATTTGGATAAAAATATAATGTTTGATAATAAGACTTGAAAAAAAAATAGACCCACTTAAATATGGGCAACTCAAGTTTTAATATTCAAAGCCCGAGCTTGACCTTACCCGACTTGTTATCAAATTTATAATATAATTTTTTTTCCTTTTTCATATATTATGTAATTTATATCATTTTAAAATAAATATATTATATGATAACGTAAATGTTAAAAAACATACTAAGTTATTTATGTTTAGAAATTTAATAAAAAAATGTAATGATAGTAAAAATACTAAATATTAAATGAAAATAATGAACATTTAAATAAATTTTGATTAATTATTTGTAATATGAATGAATTCAAACAAAATTCAAAGTTTATATTTCAAATCCAATTAAATTTAAAGAATTATTCATGATATTAATACAATACATCATTTTGATCCAAATCCAATCTGACGTACACACTTCTACCAATACCATATATACGAAAGGACTAACTAAATGATCTTACTAGTTACTACACGAAATAAAGAAGATAATTATTAATGGAACCCAAATTAGGATAATGACAACGTGGAGACACAATATAAAGAAGACCGATGACTAAAATGTTGGGAAACCACTTTACTTTTTACAAATAGTACAAGGATGTTTTTATGTAATTATTTCTAAAAATATATTACAATGTGTTTAATTTGCATAGTAAAGTGATACTTTTTAAAGCACGCTCAATCAATTTAATGTCTTTTCACCACGTCTAAAACTTTTTTGGTTCAACATTTTTTACGATAATAGCACTTTTGTCATGGGTAAAAATATATAAAAAGAAAACTGCTATAGTATTTTGTATTATGATTTATTATTATTACTCGTAATTTTACTTTTTTTTACTTGTAAAAAATGTAAAATTTTAATACCAACGTAATTAATATGATTCGAACTTATGCTATATTTGAATGGTGAATGCTCTGATCATAGATTAACATATGAAATTCATAATTTTATATATTTTAATTTAGTATAAATTAATCATGTATTTGTATTCATAGTTTCCAAACATTTCCCCCTCAAATTCAAATAGTTTTTAACCCCAAAAATAATTTCAAACAGGGTTACTTCTTCTAAGGTTCAAGCACTTGAAATTGGACCTTTATTTCAAAATTTTGAAAAGAAAACATATTCCATGATTTTGAGGTGCTAGGGTAGGGCCATAGAACTCTATGAGAAAAGAAAGGGTAAGCATTGAAACGTGGGCAACCGACCCCCACACTGACATGAACCAACAAACTGTAACTTTATCTTGATTTTCTATTAGATTTCCCCTTTGTTTGATGGTTCAAAGATTTATCCCAATGCCACTATAGAAATAATGAGTTAATTTACAATTTATGATTGTTATTAAATATATATATTTACTTGAGTTAATTCTACAACACATCTTTAAACTAACTTAAATATTAAAACATTTTAATTGAGTTTTTAAAGTACCAAAATTTTATCAATAAAATTTTTTTATTAATCCGATATCAACTTAAATCTAACGTGAAACATATTTATCAATTAAGTCTTTATAATATTTGATTGATTGGAAGCAGGATAACTAAGTTCATGGATAGGTGTTAAAGATCTTACAAATAAGAACTGAAATATGAGTTGACGAAGTCTATACTCCAAAATACTCTCAATACTGAACTCGGTGAAGAGTTCTTGGTGGTGTAGGAGGTAAGAGGAGATTTTAACATAGCAATGATAAAATGAGGAAGATGATCGAGAAAGAAATAGAACTTGGCTTTGGGATTGCTTTAGGAGTTATCTTTTGTCTATAGATGGAAGGGGATTGGTTGATCCTTTTTGCCTTTAGCCAGCAAGATTGTATCGCCTTGTAGTTTTTGTGTGCCAGTACTAGGCAAACACATATGTTTGGGGTTGCAATGAGACTTCAAGCTTCCGTATTTTAGGTTAACTTACTGCTAACTATCATTTGCTTGCGTTTTAAGTTCTATAGACTACGTCACCTTTGATCGTTTGGTCAAGTTATATAATTCGAGATAACAAAATAATAAGAAATTTACTATATTATTCTTGTATTATGATTTATATATATATAATTTATGACATTTTTTTTGATTAAAAAAAGAACAAATTACATCAAAGTAAATTGATCGAAAACTCCACTAATTTTATCTTGTTGAAGTAAATCTGAGACCTCAATCGGTGCTATTTCAAGAACTTGCAACCTTGACCTCCATGTTAAGCTTAACTTGACTAGAAAGTTATCTACTAGATTATATTCTCTAAGAACAAATCTTATCTTCCATTGTCTTTTAGTTCTCATAATCTATTTAATCCTCTTAATCACAATGATTCTTGAATTAGTCATCTCATTGTTGCATAAAATTTCAACTACTTCCAGGTTATCTATTTATATAATAGCCTTTTTGATATCTTTGTTGAGTAGAATTATAAAACCATCTAAAATATCTTATAATTCAGCCTCAAAAGCTGTACATCTTTCCAAATAATGACTCAACCTCAAAATCCAATTCCTATATTGATCTCGCAAAACACCACCTCCCAAGCATTCCCACTATCTCTAGCTATTGCACCAGCAGTACAGTTCCAAATAATTTTTGCCCTAAAATTCTAACAATGTTGACCCCAACAACAATTTCAAACAAGTCTCATTTCTTCAAAGGATTAAGCACTTGAAATTGGGCCTTTATCAATCTTCACATTGGGTCAGGCCCCTATATATATCCTAATCTAATTTGTTAAATTATTTCATAATTTAGAAAGGAAATAAAAATGGAAGATTCCATGATTTTCAGACGGCAGGGAAAGGCCATAGCTCTATAAGAATAGAGAAGCTAAAGCATTGAAACGTGGCCAACCGACCCCCACCTTGACAATTATTATATTTGCTTTGGAATATAAAATTTAATTATTTGGTTAATAAAAGGTAAGATATATTTTAGTAAATTATTCTCATAAATTTACTATTATTTTTATTCTTTATTAAACAATCATTTAACCTTAATAGTAATTTATTTTACTAATAAATTAATGTGTTTCTCTTATAAATTAATTTCATTTATTTTTTAAAAAATAAATTGAAATTGAAGAAAAACGACAAGTAGAAAATGGCAGGAAAAATACATGTTATTATTATAATTTAAATTTAACCAAGTTATAAAAAATGGTAACATTGTTATAAATAAAACAATTTGAGACAAAATGAAATAGATAAAATATAATATAACAAATTAAATATTAAATATTCTTATTTTATGATAATAATTATAATAATAAATATAGTTTAAATGTTACTTGAAAATATATAAAAATAAATTTTAATTAATTAGTTATTATTATTTTGTTCCATTTTAAGTAAAATAAATCAAACTCATTTAAAATAATGTAAAAAAATCATTAAAAATTATAATAAAATTTATCAAAAATTCACATTATCCTGGGAACATATTACTTGAAAGAAAAATATATTGAAATTACGCTTATATTATTGAGAATGTAATCATCTTTGAAATCTAAATGTTGACACCATTTTTTGTTGAAAAACGGGGTCGACTTGGATTTTGAAAAAAAGAATGAAAACGGGAGTCGCCACCAATCCTTTTTTGATGAGGTGTGATCGGGTCACCTCAAAAAGTGGTTGTTTTTAATAAATGATTTAATTTTATTAAAACAACGATTTTGGTCTACGAAATTCAGAAAAATGAGTTCGGGAATCGGTTACGCACGAGGAAGGATTAGCACCCTCGACATGCCCAAAATTGGTACCTTAGTTGATTACATAATGTCTTAATGTCGAAAATTGAGAATTTTGAAAATTTTTAAAAATTTTTACGATCCTTATATTAAAAAATAAAAAAAAATTCAGGAAAAGGGACATATTTCACGTTATCTGAGAAAAAAAGAATTATATCCAGTAAGTTAGGACACAATGTCTCGAATTCCCGATATCGTTTAAAACTCGAATTTGAAAAGATTCATGTAATAAAGTTTAAAAGAATATTCAATTGTTTAAATCAAATAAAGAAATCGCAACCCAATACGTTAGGGCACAATTTCTCAAAATATTAAACATTGAATATTGCATTTATTTCGAAAAATCCTTGTCTCGAGAAAGCAACGTGTCACATCCAATGCGTTAGGACACAACATATTAAATTCTTGATAACGAGCTTTTTATCATTTTTTTAAAGAGTAATCTCGATTATTTAAATTCAACGAAGAAAGTCGGATCCCAATGCATTAGGGCTCGATTCTCTCGAAGATCTAAATATCGAATATTACTTTTATTTTAAAATTTCATTTTTGGTCAATCCGATTGAAAAGATACGATGTGACAACAATGATGATAATGTAAGTAAAATAACACGAGCAAAACATAAGATAAATAAATAATAAAACGAAGAAAACAATCAAAAAGGCACAATAACAAATAATAAACAAATAAAAACTAAAACATGAATAACAGGCATTTAAACAAATAAATAAATGAACAAAATGATCCAAAAAAAAAATTATGAAAAGTTAAAAGACATATATATATGTACAAAATTATGAAAATATAAAAAAACATATGTGTGTACACATGAATTATAAACCATAGAAATATCATAAGAAAATATAAATTTTAAAATATAAGAGTATGTATAAATACATATATGCATATTTATGAAAAATAAAAGAGATACATGTAAGTACGTATATACATAAAAAATTTAAAATGCAAATATAAATATATTCATGTATATAAGAATAATAATAAAAGGCGTATATATATGCATGTGAATATTAAGTATGTACATATGAATGTATATAATATATATAAACTATATATATAAAAAAATATGGTAATGAAATATATACGCACTATATATATATTTAAAACATTTAGAAATAAAAATATACACATACATTATAAAGTACACATGCGTGTATGTATGTAAGTATAATAAAAAAATAATAATAGTAATAATAATAATAATAATAACTATATTAATAAAATAAACTAAAAACTTAAAATGAAAGATTATGGATTAAATTGAAAATAATTGAAGTTTCAGGGGCAAATCTGAAACAAACAAAACACCAATGGATCCAATGGAACATGCAGTTAACAGTGGAGGACCGAAAGTCAAATTAATCCCTCCGTCCAAAACTCCACGCAGCAATGGATTAAAATAAAACAAATTCGACATTTCATGGCAAAATTTGAAAACAAACCGCAATGATTTTGAACTGATGGGATAAAATGAAGGATTAAAACGCAAATAACCCATCAGTGTTTAAAACCCTTTTCATCTCCAATTAAAAGCCTACTCTGCAGCAGCAATAGACGCAAAGTTGCTTCATCTTCCTTTTTTCTTTTTTGTTTTAAAACAACAGAGGGAAGAAAGAGGGATCTGCTAGGCCTTCTTTAAAGCCCTAACTACCGCCACGCCACCGCCTTTCAAGCTTCGCCGCCGACTCCGATTCAGGTAAGTTTCGCCCTTTCCTTTTTTGCCTTTTCTTTTGCACCAAAAACAGAGAAGCAAAGAGAAAAAAATAAAATAAATAAAACACAAAGAAAATTACCTTCAAAAATTGTTTTTGATTATTTGTTTGTATTTCAGTATTTTTCCAATACAATATTTTTCTCTTTTTAGTACCCAATCCCCCTTTTCTTTGTGATCGATTTTGGCTTTTTAAAACCGATCTATAAAACATTCATTTCCTATTTTTTGTTTTCGTTCTTTTGTTTATTCTTTTCCCCATTCCTCGCATGCTTCCTTTTGCTGTTGTTTTTGTCTCTGTTGCAGGTGTGTCCGGTGTGGGTGGTGCACGTGATGGCCAAGGGCAGAGGTAGCATGGGGCGACTGATCAGAGGCGTGCATGCGTGAGGGGAGGTGAAGCGGCGGCAGCTACAAAGCATGAGGCTAGGGTTTTTTTGTTTGGTTGAAAACTAGTATAGTTTGGGCCATTCGGGCCTCTAAGGTTTTTATCATTATTAGGCATTTGGATTGGGTTTGTTTTTTGGGTTAATTTTGTTGTAATGGTCTGTTAATTTTTATTAGTCTTGGTCCATTTGGGTTTTATGGTCTGGGCCTGGGCAAAAATGGGCTTTTACAGCTGCCCCTCTTTGCTCATTTTCGTGTAACGAGAATAGAGCAAAGACATCAAAAGGGCCAATTTTGCCCGGTCTTGCCGAGTCTTGACTTTTTGGTGCTCATCTTTTTTAAGTAGCCTTATTCCAGCCTGCTACGTCTTGTTGCTTCGATCCACTCTACTGCAACTTCAGATACGCCTTGTAGCTTCAATCTACTCTGCTACGACTCCATGGGGATGAGATTTGTGTTTTTAGTGTGCTCCACTACTATTTAGGGAGATAAGACTGGATGTGATCTGCTCCACTACTACTTAGGGAGATAAGACTGTAATCTTCAATCTATTCCACTGCCAAATACAGGGAGATAGAGTTATCAGCTTCAATGTACTCCACTGTAGTTACAGGAAGGTAAAATCTGCCATCTTCGATCTACTCCACCACTAGTATGGGAAGACAAGATCTGTATCTTGGATCCACTTCCTATCAATATAGGAAGATAGGACCTGCTATCTTCGATCTACTTCACGCCAATACATGAAGACAAGATCTGCTTTCTGCGATCTACTTCGCCACCAATATGGGAAGACAAGATCTGCATCTTCGACCCACTTCCTATCAATATAGGAAGATAGGACCTGCTATCTTCGATCTACCTCACGCCAATACATGAAGACAAGATCTGCTTTCTGCGATCTACTTCGCCACCAATATGGGAAGACAAGATCTGCATCTTGGATCCACTTCCTATCAATATAAGAAGATAGGACCTGCTATCTTCGATCTACTTCACGCCAATACATGAAGACAAGATCTGCTTTCTGCGATCTACTTCGCCACCAATATGGGAAGACAAGATCTGCGTCGTCGATCCACTTCCAATCATTATAGAAAGATAGGACCTGTTATCTTTGATCTACTTCACGCCAATACATGAAGACAAGATCTACTTTCTGCGATCTACTTCGCCACCAATATGGGAAAACAAGATCTGCATCTTGGATCCACTTCCTATCAATATAGAAAGATAGGACCTGCTACCTTCGATCTACTTCACGCCAATACATGAAGACAAGATTTGCTTTCTTCGATCTACTTCGCCACCAATATGGGAAGACAAGATCTGCATCTTCGATCCACTTCCTACCAATATAGGAAGATAGGACCTGCTACTTTCGATCTACTTCACGCCAATACATGAAGACAAGATCTGCTTTCTTCGATCTACTTCGCCACCAATATGGGAAGACAAGATCTGCATCTTCGATCTACTTCGCCACCAATATGGGAAGACAAGATCTGCATCTTCGATCCATTTCCTACCAATATAGGAAAACCGGATCAGCTATCTTCGACCTACTTCACGCCAATACATGAAGACAAGATCTGCTTTCTTCGATCTACTTCGCCACCAATATGGGAAGACAAGATCTGCATCTTCGATCTACTTCGCCACCAATATGGGAAGACAATATCTGCATCTTCGATCCACTTCCTACCAATATAGGAAAACCGGATCAGCTATCTTCGACCTACTTCACGTCAATACATGAAGACAAGATCTACTTTCTTCGATCTACTTCTTGTCCCGGGAGATAGAACTATCAGCTTCAATGTACTCCACTGTGGTCAGGGAGGTAAAATCTGCCATCTTTTGATCTGCTTCGCTGCCAAATACAGGAAGGCAAGATCTGCAATCTTCAATCTATTCCACTGCCAAATACAGGGAGATAGAGTTATCGGCTTCAATGTACTCCACTGTAGTCACATGGAGGTAAAATCTGCCATATTTGATCTTCAATCTATTCCACTGCCAAATGCAGGGAGATAGAGTTATCGGCTTCAATATACTCCACTGTAATCAGGGAGGTAAAATCTGCCATCTTTGATCTGCTTCGCTGTCAAATTCAGGAAGGCAAGATCTGCAATCTTCAATCTGCTCTGCTACAAACGAGAGAGGCAAGGTTTGTCTTTGATTTTTACTGATCTGTTCTCTAGGGAACATGACCTGTATAATGAACCTAATTATGCCTAATGATTAGGATGGCATGATCAGAATGGATCAAATGTTCCTAACTAGATGTGCGTGAATGACATTTGAATGAATGCAGAATGTCATGAAAATGATTCCTTAATGCTTAGGTTGTCATTCCTCATTGTTCATCAAGGTTCTATCACTGATGCCTTCTTGTTCAGCCAGTACCTTTGATAGAAAACCTAAAGAAATAGACGCTATTTAGACTATCATTTCTCAAATGTTTCCAACCCTTAGGTTTGGTTAGTTCTAAACAATAGTCTTGTTTCAGGTCCTCGTATTATTTAGAAACTTTCAGAGTAATATGCAGAACTCCTTCTGCCTGTGTATTGTCAGTCCATTAATCGTTATTTCAATGAAAAATGCTTGAAAAAGATTATCAAAATGGACAAAATGAAATTTTGTTGAGAGCAAAGCTCTTAAACAAACAAATCAATCAAGATAGCAAATTTTGCTGAGATACGAGATGAATAAGATGAAAAAGATTATCACAATGGATAAGACGAAAATTTGTTGAGAGCAAAGCTCTAAATGAACAAATTAATCAAGATAGCAAATTTTGCTAAAGTACAGAACGAGGATAAATTAATCAAGATGATGTATTTTGTCAAAAATACAAAAAATGAATAAAATGGAAATAGGTGCCCCAGATATCGTAGCATGAGCTTCTCTGCCCCAAACTTCTTAAGGACCCTTTTGAACTTGATATGTGTTTAGAAGTCCTAGAAGGCTTTGTTGATGCCCCATCTTTGATCGAAAACTACTTTATGCCTCATCTTTGATCGAAAATTTGAATTGCCCATTCCTGGGTTTTCAATTCAAAACCCCTTTGGTCTCAAGGTGCCCTTTGCGGGTTTTCGCCTTGGCCTCTCCTTTTTTTTTTTAGGCAAAGTACCTCTTCACTGAATCCGAATTCACAGGATTGGGCAAGCTTTTGCCATCCATCCCAGTTAAAATTAATGCCCCTCCTGAAAAGGCCTTTTTTACTACATAAGGTCCCTCCCAGTTTGGCATCCACTTTCCTCTGAAGTCTTTTTGTATGGGAAGGATCTTCTTCAGTACCAAATCCCCTTCATGGAAGTTTCTAGGACGAACTTTCTTATTGTAAGCTCGCATCATTTGTTTCTGGTACATTTGACCATGACGGATAGCTCTTAACCTCCTTTCTTCAATCAAGTTCAGCTGATCATATCGGGATTGGACCCATTCTGCTTCGTCTAACTTTAGTTCTGAAAAAACTCGGAGGGAGGGAATTTTAACCTCAATTGGTAGCACTGCCTCCATTCCATAAACCAAAGAGAATGGTGTTGCCCCGGTAGAAGTCCTGACGGACGTTCGATAAGCATAGAGGGCGAATGGCAACTTCTCGTGCCAATCTCTATAGGTCTCAGTCATTTTCTCCACAATCCTTTTGATATTTTTATTGGCTGCCTCCACCGCACCATTCATCTTTGGACGGTATGGTGATGAGTTGTGGTGCTTGATATTGAATTGACTACAAACCTCTACTATCGTGCTATTATTCAAATTTAATGCGTTGTCAGATATAATCCTTTCGGGCATTCCATACCGACATATGATTTCCTTTTTTAAAAACCTGCTGACAGCTGCCTTTGTGACGTTCGCGTAAGAAGTAGCCTCTACCCACTTAGTAAAGTAGTCAATCACTACAAAAATGAAACGATGTCCGTTTGAAGCCTTTGGCGATATCAGCCCAATGACGTCCATGCCCCACATGGAGAAAGGCCATGGGGAAGTCATGACGTGAAGAGGTGATGGAGGCACATGGATTTTGTCTCCGTAAATCTGGCATTTATGGCACTTCTTAGCATATTTGATGCAGTCTCCTTCCATGGTAGACCAATAATATCCAAATCTCATGATTTGTCTGGCCATTGTGAAACCGTTAGCGTGTGTTCCACAAATACCATCATGGACTTCTTCCAAGATCTGTTTGGCCTCCACAGCGTCCACACATCTTAACAGCACCTGATCTTTTCCTCCTTTGTACAGGATCTCTCCATCTAAGACGTAATCACTGGCCAGCCTCCTCAACATTCTCTTGTCATTCTCAGTTGCTTGGTTTGGGTATTCACGATTTTTCACGTATCGCAATATGTCCTGGTACCAAGGGTTGTCGTCCTTTTCTTCTTCCTTGTCAATGTTACAACAGTGGGCTGGAGCATCATAAATGCTCATTTGGATAGGTTTCACATCCTCTGGTCTATTTACTTTGATCATGGAAGCTAATGTAGCTAAAGCGTCAGCCATCTGATTCTCGTCTCGTGGGAGGTAACAAAAAGTGATGTCGTCAAACTCCTCAATCAATTCTAGGACTATCATTCGGAAACTAATCAACTTAGGGTCTCTTGTTTCCCATTCGCCTTTGAGCTGATAAATTACCAATGCCGAATCCCCACATACCTCAAGTACCTTGATTTTGCGTTCCATAGCCGCACGGATTCCCATTATACATGCTTCATATTTCGCCATGTTATTTGCGTAATCAAAATCTAGTTTACTGGTGAAAGGATAATGATCACCGTTTGGAGATACCAAGACTGCCCCAATCCCGTTGCCCATGGCATTTGAGGCTCCGTCAAAATTTAATTTCCAAGTATTGCCTTCTTGTGTGCTTGCTTCAGTAGTTGCCACATACATCAGATCCTCATTTGGGAAATCAAAGTTCAAAGGCTCATAATCGTCCAGGGTTCTACTTGCTAGAAAATCTGCTATCGCGCTCCCTTTTACAGCCTTTTGATTCACATAGGTTATGTCAAATTCAGATAGTAGAATTTGCCATCGGGCCATCCTTCCGTTTAGAGCAGTTGACTCCATCATGTATTTCAGAAGGTCTAACTTTGAGATTAACCAAGTCGTATGGTACAACATGTATTGTTTCAATCTCCGAGTAGTCCAAACCAATGCGCAACATAATTTTTCAATTGGCGAATATCTCGTTTCGTATTCAGTGAACTTCTTACTGAGATAATAGATCGCTCTTTCCTTTCGTCCTGACTCATCATGTTGGCCGAGCACGCACCCCATAGAATTCTCAAATACTGCCAAGTATAGTATCAGTGGCTTGTCAGGGCAAGGTGGCATCAGTACTGGGGCGTTGGACAAGTAATGTTTAACTCTTTCGAAAGTTTTCTGGCACTCTTTATCCCATACACCTGGATTGTGTTTCCTACGAAGACGGAATATGGGGTCACATTTCTTAGTTAATTGTGAAATGAATCGAGCGATGTAATTTAGTCTTCCTAGGAAACCCCGAACTTCTTTTTGAGTACTTGGCGGAGATAATTCTTGTATGGCCTTAACTTTGTCTGGGTCAATTTCAATTCCTTTTTCGCTGACTAAGAATCCTAGCAATTTTCCTGATCTAGCCCCGAAAGTACACTTGGCTGGGTTAAGTTTTAGCTGGAACTTCCTTAACCTTAGAAACAGTTTTCTCAGAACTTGCACGTGTTCCCCTTCTGTTCTGGATTTTGCGATCATATCATCAACATAAACTTCTATCTCTTTATGCATCATATCATGGAATAATGCTACCATGGCTCTCTGATACGTTGCTCCCGCATTTTTCAATCCAAAAGGCATCACTTTATAACAAAACGTCCCCCACATCGTTATGAATGTGGTATTCTCCCTGTCTTCAGAAAGCATCTTAATTTGGTTGTACCCGGAGAAACCATCCATGAAAGAGAACAGTGAGTATCCGGCCGTGTTGTCTACCAAGGTATCGATATGAGGCAGTGGGAAATTATCTTTTGGGCTGGCTTTGTTCAAGTCTCTGTAGTCCACACACATTCGCACCTTCCCATCTTTCTTAGGAACAGAGACTATATTGGCTACCCATTCTGAGTACTTGACCACCTGTAAGAAACCAGCATCAAATTGCTTCTTAACTTCTTCCTTTATTTTTAGCAAGACATCAGGCCTCATCCTTCGGAGCTTTTGTTGGACTGGTTTGCATTCTTCTTTTATAGGCAATCGGTGTACCACGATATCAGTACTTAACCCTGGCATATCTTGGTAGGACCACGCGAAGACATCTTTAAACTCTTGAAGCAACTCAACAAGGTCTTGCCTTGTTTCCTTGGCAATGCAAGCGCCAATTTTTACCTCTCTGCCCTCTTCTAAGATCACAACTTCTACTGATTCCTTATAGGGTAGAATTTGTTTTTCTTCTTCTTCCATCATTCTTAACAAATCCGGAGATAAAACGCTGTCTTGGTCACCTTCAAAATCTTGAGGATCATCTATACTCATGTCTTGCTCAAATAGGGACTCTGAATTAGTAACAGAGTCACTCATCTCGTTGATATCTGAAGACCTGTTATTGGAACAAATGGAGGCCCAAATAAAAGGATCTAAGAATACTTGTATGCATATTATGATTATAAAGGGAATGAAAAGAATGAAAGAATATTTGCTCAAGATGAAACTGAATGATAAGTTTTCACTGAAATTAGATTTTGGACATGTGCCTTTTACAAAAGATTCTTATCACCCCCAGGCTTAGGGCAACACGTGTTCTGAATATTACTCTAGATTAGCTCTAAAAATACAGGGATCTCTTCCACAGTCCCATTGTTCAAAACACTCCTAAATATGCAAAAGTTTGGAGACTTTTATTCCTCAGTTCCCTTTTCGGATATATCATTGAAATTCCTCGATATTCCTTTCAGGCTTTTGACTTGTTCAAGGCATTACAACTCTTTGCTCATTATCGTGTAACGTAAAGATGCCTAGTCATTTGACTTTTGTCGGTTTCCAAGTTAACTGGGATAATTTTACCTAATTAGGGTCCTTTTAGGGAAAGTCTAATGCAAAATAAAGCAATGCAATGCAAATGCATGAAATGAATGCAAAAGAAAGGAAGGCGTTGATTCTAAATTTAATTCTATTAGAATAATTTTTCTAAAAAATAGATTTTTTTACATGAAAATAGTTTACATATGTGGTATTGCCCTTCATAGTCCAAGTAAACGCTGATATTTTCTTCATGGTTAAACCCTGTAAATTCTCCAAAAGATGCATTTGCTAGCTCCTTACTGCTTAATCTGAGCCTCGATCTCTTGCTCGCTTATCTTCAAGATACTCATCAAAAAGTGCCAGCTCTTGGATAATCTTCGTTGGCAATTAAATCAAGTCATGTATTCCTTCGTGGACTTCCGGCTTTCTCTCGTCATGCCTTCGTTGGCTTGAATCTCTAGAAATTACATTATGTATTCCTCCGTGAACTACCAGCTTTCTCTCATCGTGTTTACTCAGACTATATTCAGACGACCGCACTATAATCCACTTTATCAAGAAATTCGCTTCCTTATGACAAACTATTCTATTTAGGAATCGAATTTCGAATCAACACATTCTTTTCTTTGATGTAATGCAAATACATGAATGCAAAAAAAAAGGAAGACATTGATTCTAAATTTAATTTCATTGGAACAACTTTTCTAGAAAACAAATTCCTTTACATAAAACGGACTACATACACGGTCTTTCTCTCATATTCCAAGTGAAGACACCTTTCTTCCTCTTCATATCTGGATCTTATGGTCGAGTCTGACGAATTCTCCAAGAGATGTCTATATTAACTCCTTTTTTGCTTGATCCAGGCTGCGACTCGTTGCTCACTTATTTCTATGATACTTTTCAGCTCTTTTAAGAAAGTCAAGACATGACAGCTCTCGAATAATCTTTGTTAGTTTCTGTCTTTAGGCAATGAAGCAAAGTCTTGTATTTCTTCACGGACTATCAGCCTTCTTTCATGTATTCACTTGGACCATATTTAGACAACCGTGTTATAATCCACTTTATCAAAAAAAATTGTTTTCTTATGACAAACTGTTCTATTTAGCAATCAAATATGAATCAACACCTCCTTCCTAGGATGATGTAATACAATGCAATTATAAACAAAAAAAACAAAACACGTTAGTGCAGAATAAATAACAAATAAAGCAATTCGGGTGACCACTAGGGGTTTGGAGTGGCTCTACGTAGGGTAGGCTCCTAGGTCTCTCTATATGTGGTTTGGTTCTTGAGTAAGGGTACCTGAACCAACAGATTCCTCGATCCTCACCCATTATAGGCTCATATGGACCGAGTTCAGTTCAGGGGAATACATTTCCCTATGGCCATGCGGAGATGAAAATCTCACGAAGACATAGGTACGGATGTATCCCGGAAGCGATTCACTATCCCATGCGGAGGTGAAAACCTCACGAAGGCGTAGTTTCTCACTCCCACTAAAAAGGGTATGACCAGCGGTCATGCAATGTAATGTGCGAAGGTATAAAATAAAATACAGAACACGATAAAAAATATAACTCAGAACAAAAGAGATGCAATGAGAGGATCGTAAATTTAAATCGAATTTTCAACTTTCGACAAAAGACAAGAAATAATCAACACGTGGCTTGACTCTCTTATTGTCCCCAGTGGAGTCGCCAAGCTGTTGACACCATTTTTTTGTTAAAAAACGGGGTCGACTTGGATTTTGAAAAAAAGAATGAAAACGGGAGTCGCCACCAATCCTTTTTTGATGAGGTGTGATCAGGTCACCTCAAAAAGTGGTTGTTTTTAATAAATGATTTAATTTTATTAAAACAACGATTTTGGTCTACGAAATTTAGAAAAATGAGTTCGGGAATCGGTTACGCACGAGGAAGGATTAGCACCCTCGACACGCCCAAAATTGGTACCTTAGTTGATTACATAATGTCTTAATGTCGAAAATTGAGAATTTTGAAAATTTTTAAAAATTTTTACGATCCTTATATTAAAACATAAAAAAAATTCAGGAAAAGGGACATATTTCACGTTATCTGAGAAAAAAAGAATCATATCCAGTAAGTTAGGACACAATGTCTCGAATTCCCGATATCGTTTAAAACTCGAATTTGAAAAGATTCATGTAATAAAGTTTAAAAGAATATTCAATTGTTTAAATCAAATAAAGAAATCGCAACCCAATACGTTAGGGCACAATTTCTCAAAATATTAAACATTGAATATTGCATTTATTTCGAAAAATCCTTGTCTCGAGAAAGCAACGTGTCACATCCAATGCGTTAGGACACAACATATTAAATTCTTGATAACGAGCTTTTTATCATTTTTTTAAAGAGTAATCTCGATTATTTAAATTCAACGAAGAAAGTCGGAACCCAATGCATTAGGGCTCGATTCTCTCGAAGATCTAAATATCGAATATTACTTTTATTTTAAAATTTCATTTTTGGCCAATCCGATTGAAAAGATACGATGTGACAACAATGATGATAATGTAAGTAAAATAACACGAGCAAAACATAAGATAAATAAATAATAAAACGAAGAAAACAATCAAAAAGGCACAATAACAAATAATAAACAAATAAAAACTAAAACATGAATAACAAGCATTTAAACAAATAAATAAATGAACAAAATGATCCAAAAAAAAATTATGAAAAGTTAAAAGACATATATATATGTACAAAATTATGAAAATATAAAAAAAAAACATATGTGTGTACACATGAATTATAAACCATAGAAATATCATAAGAAAATATAAATTTTTAAAATATAAGAGTATGTATAAATACATATATGCATATTTATGAAAAATAAAAGAGATACATGTAAGTACGTATATACATAAAAAATTTAAAATGCAAATATAAATATATTCATGTATATAAGAATAATAATAAAAGGCGTATATATATGCATGTGAATATTAAGTATGTACATATGAATGTATATAATATATATATAAACTATATATATAAAAAAAATATGGTAATGAAATATATACGCACTATATATATTTAAAACATTTAGAAATAAAAATATACACATACATTATAAAGTACACATGCGTGTATGTATGTAAGTATAATAAAAAAATAATAATAGTAATAATAATAATAATAATAATAACTATATTAATAAAATAAACTAAAAACTTAAAATGAAAGATTATGGATTAAATTGAAAATAATTGAAGTTTCAGGGGCAAATCTGAAACAAACAAAACACCAATGAATCGAATGGAACATGCAGTTAACAGTGGAGGACCGAAAGTCAAATTAATCCCTCCGTCCAAAACTCCACGCAGCAATGGATTAAAATAAAACAAATTCGACATTTCATGGCAAAATTTGAAAACAAACCGCAATGATTTTGAACTGATGGGATAAAATGAAGGATTAAAACGCAAATAACCCATCAGTGTTTAAAACCCTTTTCATCTCCAATTAAAAGCCTACTCTGCAGCAGCAATAGACGCAAAGTTGCTTCATCTTCCTTTTTTCTTTTTTTGTTTTAAAACAACAGAGGGAAGAAAGAGGGATCTGCTAGGCCTTCTTTAAAGCCCTAACTACCGCCACGCCACCGCCTTTCAAGCTTCGCCGCCGATTCCGATTCAGGTAAGTTTCGCCCTTTCCTTTTTTGCCTTTTCTTTTGCACCAAAAACAGAGAAGCAAAGAGAAAAAAAAAATAAAATAAATAAAACACAAAGAAAATTACCTTCAAAAATTGTTTTTGATTCTTTGTTTGTATTTCAGTATTTTTCCAATACAATATTTTTCTCTTTTTAGTACCCAATCCCCCTTTTCTTTGTGATCGATTTTGGCTTTTTAAAACCGATCTATAAAACATTCATTTCCTATTTTTTGTTTTCGTTCTTTTGTTTATTCTTTTCCCCATTCCTCGCATGCTTCCTTTTGCTGTTGTTTTTGTCTCTGTTGCAGGTGTGTCCGGTGGGGGTGGTGCACGTGATGGCCAAGGGCAGAGGTAGCATGGGGCGACTGATCAGAGGCGTGCATGCGTGAGGGGAGGTGAAGCGGCGGCAGCTACAAAGCATGAGGCTAGGGTTTTTTTGTTTGGTTGAAAACTAGTATAGTTTGGGCCATTCGGGCCTCTAAGGTTTTTATCATTATTGGGCATTTGGATTGGGTCTGTTTTTTGGGTTAATTTTGTTGTAATGGTCTGTTAATTTTTATTAGTCTTGGTCCATTTGGGTTTTATGGTCTGGGCCCGGGCAAAAATGGGCTTTTACACTAAATAATAAAAAATGTTATTTTGAAAACTTACATTAATCCTGAAAATGTAAGATTACTTAAACCCAACAGTAGCATAAACTAATACTGATTGCAATTCCGTTTACTCTTTGTTTGATGGTTCTCCTAAGGCCTGTAGAAAGAAAGAGGTAATCTTTTAACATTATCATCCAAAAATTAGGATTCCGTTAACATGATTGAGAAGAACAATGATGATATAATTTAGGGTGTTTAGATAATCCAGGGACATTACCCGCCCATCTTTCTTTCTCTTGACAAGATTCATCAAGTACATACATCCATATCTTTATTTTCCCCTGTCCAAATTTCTGAAATATGCAGTTCAATTTAAACATCAGATCCGACACACTTTTGTTTCTCTTTTTTAAAAGGCTGACACATATGAACCCGGCAACCAGAGATGGAGCTTTGTCACTGGATGGCAACATAGATTGCTACCCTTATGCAATAACTTTTTGGCCCCCCAACTCTGCTAGTTTCACCAACTTCTTCATTTTTTCCTAGCAAGAAAATGACCCATCATAGCCTATGCAAAACATCATACTCTATAGTTTAATTTGTCATTAGACAAAATAAATGTTGATTCATGAGGGGATTAGTGGAAATGTTTACAAGAAGGATAGCATGTTGAAAAGAAGAAAGCAAATTAAAATGAGCTGTGGGGCCTTGGAAGGAGCAAATGAACTGGTTCTGCTGCCATTGTACCATGATGGCTTTTTACCTTTGATATCATAAGGTTGGGGACAAGTTAAGTTGTCAACCTTGCCTTCGTTGCCCAAGCAAGTCCTGGTTTGAAGATACGTGGATATATTGCTGGCTAGATGGTAGCTTGTGCATAGCCCATTGTTGCCTCTAACATCAAGCCTTTTGCCTAGTCTATTGATGAAATCCTGTGGTAGTAGTAGTTCCCCACTTAGCTTGTTATGACTCAGATTAAGCTGGTCTAGATTAGGAAGTGACCCCAAATTTGAAGGGATTGTGCCTGTGAGGGTGTTGTTGTCTAGAGACAAGGCAGTGAGGTTCTTCAATGATGACAAGGAGTTTGGTATTGGACCTATTAACCCACATCCTGAGAAGCTGATTGATATGAGGCCCTTGAGGGACCCCATAAATAAAGGAATCAATGAATTTATGGGATTGTAATCAAATATTATGTACTGTACGTGGTCCAAACCTGAGAGTGTTTCAGGGATTGGACCATTGATGAAGTTATGGCTCAAATCAAGCAATACCAACCTGTTTAGCTTCCCTAGCTCTGGTGGTATCTTCCCATGAATCCTGTTTGAGCACAAATCAACTTTTTGAAGATGTTGAAGCTGACCCAAAGCAAATGGCAACACCCCTGTAAGACCATTGGAGCTTAACTCCAAAATGGCTAAACTTTTTAGCCCTTCAATCTCTTGAGGGATTTCACCACTTAGATTGTTGTAACTTAGGTCCAGTTGCTCCAAGTTGACTAGCCAACCAAACTCACCAGGGATGTTTCCTTGTAGATTGTTCTGTGACAGGCTCAGTATCCTTAGCCTAGTCAGATTCCCCAAGCTTGGAGGAACATTTCCAGATAGAGATGGATTTGATTGAAGTGATAGGTGTTCCAAGGAAGACAATGCACCAAACAATGTAGGAGACAATATAACAGTTGAAGTTACAAAACAGTTGAAAATAGAGAGGGTTCTAAGGTAAGGTAGTTTAAGCAAGGAATCTGATATTTTAGCTGAAGGTTGACAAGGTGGGGTGGCAACATCAGGGCCAATATGAATAGCTGTAACATGAAAGATTGGAGGGTCTTGGCCAATCTCACATTCAATCCCAGGCCATGGAGTGTTGGTGCATGGCTCCGGGTGCACTTCAGCCCAACCAGGTTCATCTAGAAGTGAACCTATAACATCAAAAAGCCCCAAAAGCTCACCTTCTTCCATCACAATATCACTCTCATCCAAATTCCTCTGCATTGCAATCGCCACACAAGATAAAACAAGGAACCCAACAAGGAAAATAGGAAGAGAAGCCATGAGAGAACACAAGAAACAAAGACCCGCACACAAATATTAAGCATTCAGAGAGATTGCAGACTACTACAACAACACCCAGTTGTTGAACAAAAATATTTGATGAGCAAAAAAGAAGGAAACTAAAGGAATATCTACCAGTTTATTGCTTAAACCCCTTCGTGTCAGTGACTGAGGAAAAAAAAGGCTGCTAGCTGTTGGTATTCCAGAAATGGGAAGTGAGTGAGATAAGGACGGTGTTGGTTTTTTACTTGCATGAGAGAAGAAAGACAGTCACTCTAAGAGAAACAAATTGTCAGGGGAGTCAAAATATATATAAATCAAACAAAAGAAAACAAAAGAAAAATGGATTTAAAAAAAAGAAGAAAAGGGCTGTTGTTTAAGCATGATTTGACATGGCTTTTCCTCAGTATCAACACTGAAGCCGACCCAACAAGCATTGCTTTTGCAGAGCTACAGTAGCCTCTCTCAGATTCTCTCGCTGTCGACGCTATAATCTCTATGTCTTTGTTTTTTTACCCTGTTGGTTTGGCTGCACGCCACCCTAGGTGTTTTTTTCTTACCTTTATATAGATGGAATTACGGAGGTTACATCTTTTTAAAGATTCTTTTAAGCTTTGATATTTGGTGTTAGAAAAGTGACACAATTAAAAAATTGGATTACTTATTACCCTTTCAACAACTTAAAATTTCTTTTTAACTAAAATAAAGCAATCACATCATTAGGGACTAGAATTTAAGTAAGACAAATATCACAACCTTACGTGATTGTTATATTTTAAATTTGTTTAAGTCAATCTAATTTTTAATAGATGAAAATTCTTATGAAAATTCTATAAAACACTAAAAAATAACGGAAGCAACTCAAAGCAAAAAAACAACGAAAAAATTAAAAAGTCATGAGAATGTAATGCACACAATATGTTTTGAGTAAATATTTTCAAATATATTCTTTTAACTCAAGAATAAGTAAAGTACAATACGATGATTACGAATAATTAGAAATCTTCTATTTACAATTGAGTTCCCCAAATCCAATGGTACAGATTGAATTACATCAGCGGCTGAGATTAATATATATCTACAACATGAAAGTCTTAAAAGATTTAAACTCTAAACATCTTTATCCTTTAGAATTTACAATACTTACCTTGGTAACTCTAGTTATACTAGATTGTTTCATTTGACCATCAATGTTTTAAGCAGATGAGCTTCTTCATGTGTTCCACAAATCGGGTCAGTTCAAGTAGGTTAAATGAAGCACCAGTTGACCTTTATGAGAGGCTTTATATGCATTCATCACAAGTTTTGATCTACGACTTGTGACAAATGTGGGCCCCATGATTATATCTTAAAAAGAGATTTAATTACTCAAAAATATCGAAAATATCTCAAATTTACAAGATTAAGCCAATTTAGGAAAAACGTTTCCAGCTAGAAGCGTTTTCAGATGAAATATAGAAAAACGCTTCATAATCATTTTAAAAAAAATGGCCTAATCCTGTAAATTTCAAATATTTTTGGTATTTTTGAGTAATTAAGTCTGAAAAAAATTCTCTTACCCATTTGTCAAAAGAAAAAGAAATTGTCTTACCAAATTAAATTACAAACACTATTTTCATTCATTAACACGTCAAATTACAAATGAATTATTATTTACATAAGAAGAATATACTAATAGCAAAAAGTTGTCAATTTTGATACAAACTTTCAAGTTCAACTAGATTTTAGCATGAGAAATCATCAACTTGAACTCAAAATAATCAAAACAAGTAACTACAATCTCTATTCCGATCATCCTCAAAATTTTCGTGAATATAATATCAAAATTTTCGTTCCAATCAACCTCAAAAGGTCGAGTCGTCTTGGTCCAATCCTATCCTCTTTGCTCAAAATCAATTATTGGAACTACAATGTCCTCATTCCCAGTTTCTATAAAAAATGTATAGGAAAGTACTCCAATACTCATTGTTGGGCTTTTTCCATCTGTCCCGGGACTTTGAGAAAACACAATAACATCTGCGCCAAACCTCATAGTACTTGTCTTGAAACCATTTCTGCAATGACCAACGGTATTTTCCATTTTACTTTTTAAAGAATATCTAAGAGGCATGTATTGGTTCATCTTATCTAGACTCATCCCTCCATCATTATCTTCAACTAGCAACATCTTGTAGTCATCCTTTTTATTTTGCGACATATCTATGCTAACATATGTAGCTCCATTGCAAGTTTCATCTGGTGCATTGTCCAAAAGCTCAGCAAAGGCTCCAATAGCCCAACAGTTTCCCTCAAAGATAAATGTACTATTTTTGGAACTTGTACGGACAAAGGTTGCGGCTTGCCCTCCGATGGAAGTGGAGCCAGAAATATTAAAGGCAGTGCAAAACAAGAATTCTCGATTTTCAGTTTCTTAGTTGAATTGGTTGGAGGTAAAAATTATTTCCTTACTTTCATTTTTGATTATTCCTGGAAAATGTGGGTTTTCTTATTACTTGAGAAATCAGAAGCATTTAGTGCATTTACTAGTTTCAAGGCACTTGTTGAGAATGATATTAGAAAAACCATTCAAGCTCTTCACACTGACCTTGGTGGAGAATATTGCTCTAAGGAATTTGGAGCATTTTGTGAAAGTCATGGCATTCGGAAAGAGCTTACCACTGCATATACCACTCAACAAAGTAGCGTATCAGAGAGGAAAAATAAAACCATACTTAAAATGGTGAGAAGCATGCTTACTGGTAGAAAGGTCCAAAAACGATTTTGGCTAGAAGTAGTAAGTTAGAGCATCCATGTCTTGAACATAAGCCTACTTTTGTTGTTCAAAACATGACACCTAAAGAAGCTTGGAGTGGAAGGAGACCAGCTATAAATCTCTTCAGAATTTTTGGTTGCGGTTGTTTATTCACATGTTCTAGGTGCAAAGAGAAAGAAGCTTGATGACAATAAAGAGAAGTGTGTCTTTCTAGGTGTGAGTGAAACATCTAAAGCATATGAACTGTTTAGTCCTTTAACAGAGAAAATTGTGATTAGTAGGGATGTAATTTTTGATGAGGACAACTCTTGGAATAGGGACGACTAGTAACCTTCTTAAACCTTTGTTGACACTGGAATTGAAGATGAAAGGTAGCCTTTAGATCAGCAAACTCAAGTAGCAATTGAGCTTGAAAATTCACCAAATGAACCTCCAATAGCCATCAAAGCAGAGTTAGCTGAACCTTATCCTAATCGTATTAAACAAAAACAAGCTTGGATGGGAGATTTTGAGGTAACCGGCATTAGTTAGAATAAAGATCTAGTCATTCACTTTTCCTTATTTACGAATTGTGATCCAACAACTTTTGAACGTACTGTAAAGAAGTAGAAATGACAAAAGAAAATAGATGAATAAATTGCATCTATAGAGAAGAATGATACATGGGAGTTGATTGAGCTTTCAGAAGGGCACAGGACAATTTGTGTCAAATGAGTGTACAAGACAAAGTTGAAGGTGAATGGAAAATTTGACAAGTATAAGGCGCGCTTGGTGGCCAAATGTTATAACCAGGAGCTTGGGGTGGATTACAAAGAAGTATTTGCTCTTGTTGCAAGGCATGATTCAATTAGATTTATGATTTCACTTACAGCCTAGTTTACCAGTTGTGCACGTGCGCAATAAAATAACTAATTTTTGAAACAATTTTTAAAGTTTGATTTTACTGCAAGTATACAGGTAAGTTGTAATATTTATAATGTTACAATGAAACATCGAAGTATTCCAAAGATCGAACCCAAAGGAAAAGACGATTGAGCAATAACTAGCATACATAATAGAAGCTAAGTGGCTACTAATACGATTTTATATTACGACAATTCATAAAAGATAAGTTTGCAAGAAAATTAAATATTTTACTCTAGGGACTAAATTGTAAGAAATGTAAACTAAAGGGACAATATAGCAAATGACTAATAAAGGTTGGTTGACTTCGACGTGGTTCACCAAATCTTGGAATAAGGACATAAATCGTGTAAATTACCAAGTGACTCCATTTTATCTTCTGATCTAAATTTTATCGACCTAGATGAATTAGGTCCGATTTATCTTCCGTTCTCACCAATTAATCCATGACTAACGAACGGGTGTGTGATAAGATTACCTTCCGATCTCACTTTATCTTAATATTTCCTCAGGGACGTCACTACTTAAGTTCTTAGTTCTATTCAAATAAGTCCAATTTATTATGATTTAGTCCTTTGTCTAAATATTTTAATTTATCCACATCTCTATTAACCAACCTCCTTAAAGATTTAGCTACACATGTTCAAAGTCAATAAAATAAACATAACCATAGAAAGCAAAGCAGCCATAAAAGTAAAACTTAATAAAAAATGTAAAAGTTAAGATTTTCATGCAAGAAAACTTAAATATCATGAAACCAAAAGCATTTAACAAATAAATCTAAAGCAAGAAACATAAAAGGAACAAGCTTTAATAGATTTAAAATGAAATAAATTGAAATGCATTAAACTAAAGCTTAAAGAGTCTTGAAAACAAAGTATAGGGACTAGAAATTGAAATAAACCTTAACTATAGTGCTAACTAACTTAATTGAAATGCATTAAACTAAAGCTTAAAGAGTCTTGAAAACAAAGTATAGGGACTAGAAATGTAAATAAACCTTAACTATAGTGCTAACTAACTTAAATAAATAAACCTTAACTATAGTGCTAACTAACTTAAATAACATAAAAAAATAAAAAAAAGTAAATATAGGAAAATAGACTCTAATTATGTGTGACAAAATTTTAAAATTAAATTTACTTCTACTTGGAAAAAAAAGAAATATATTCTAGAATCATGGGTGATCGGAAAGTGAGAGATAATCTGAGAACGATTTTCGTATACAATATTCCTTACAGGATGCATTGGAAAGGATTATGGGTGTTATTCCAATTTTATAGGAATCTATTGGATGCTTGTGTTCCAGTTAAGAGAAGCATGGAGGGTAAGAATTTTGGATTTGTAAGGTTTGCTAATCTGGAGACTGCTCAAAGGGAAATTTCAAGACTCGATGGTTTTGTGATTTTAGGAAAAAAGATCTGGGTGAAGATGGCCAAATTCAGTGGCAAAAGAAAAATATGGAAAAAAGTACAGGCAAAGGAAGATTTAAGCCAAATGGAAGTGATGCAGTCGAGAGGGATGGAGCATCAGAAAGAGGCATGGGATAAATCAAATAGCAATGTGATATACAGAAGGCTAAAGTCAATAGAAGTGGAAAGAACAGGGATGAACAAATTAAAAGTTGTTTAAGGCCATGTTGAGAATGAACAACTTTGGAAGCTATAGCGTTGCTTGGTAGGGGAGACGACGTCTTTCTGCAATTCAAATAGTTTGTCAGAAAGAATAGCTAGTTTGGGCCTTGGAGAATTAAATGTCAAGAGAGTTCAAGGCATATACGAAAGAATTTAAAGAATAGCTAGGTTCCTAATGGTGAGCTTTTGAAGATTTTAAAGCAAAGAGACTGGGCATATCTGAAAGAATTTTTCATCAATATAGAGCCATGATCGGAAAAATTTAAAGTTATGGAAAGGGCAGTTTGGATCGAAGTTGCTGGGATTTCACTTCATTGCTGGAACTACCAAACGTTTAAGAGAGTGGTTGATTTATAAGGAGAGATAATTGCTATGGGTGAAAATATAACAATGGCTAACAACTTTGAAAAGATGGATATTCTGATCTTAACAAAGCAAGCTCGTAAACTCGAAGAACTGATAATGCTGGAGGTTGGCAATGAGACATTTCCAATACGTATAAAAGAAAGAGGTCTGGTGGAAAAAAACAAATGAAAATAAATAAATAAAAAGATATGGGGATCAAATGGTGAGAGAAGAAGTTGCTTCACCGGAAGTGGAATCGACAAACAAATCGAAACTGAAATTGTCACCGGAGGGAAGACAAAACAATGAGGTTGAAGGAGTTACAGAGACATGCCTTGAGAATGAAAGAAATGATAATGGGGTGCAGGGTATGTCGGCTGAGGCATTTAATGTGGAAACTAACTCTTTTTGTAACGTGATGAGTGTTCCTGTAGGAGGGAAGGCAAATGTTGATTTATCTAATCAGGGCATTGAAGATTTAAATAATATGGGCTTGGCATTGGGTTTGGGTTAGAATATAGGGATGGAAACTTAAATTTCGGAGGGTAATGAAATGGGCTTTAATGAGAATGTTATGCAGTGTACAGACAATGAAGAGAGCCTAATGTTAAATCAAATTTCATCTTGTTTTTTAGATACAAAGAATCAAAGGGATTAGGTTACAGCATTTGATATTGAAGAGGAAATTCTCCAAATTAGACAAAGCAGCTGAATAAGAAGAGTAGATCTATGAGAGATATTCAGGACATAGTATTCACAATGAAAGAGAAGAAGAAGAGGGAAGGGGAGCAAGAAAATCGAAAGGAAAAGGTGTTTCTAAGAACAACGAAAGTATTGCAAATTTGTCGTTATCGGATTCAGACATCAGCAACAGAAGAAAAGTTATCTTAAGAGAAGTGAAGAAGACATGGGAGGTAGGGAAAATGCTGGGATTTAGTGTGCAAGGTGATGAGAAGATAGTTATCGAAGAGATAATGAGGGTTGAAGAAAATCAATAGGGAGCATTCAAAAACTGAGGGTTGGGGGTTTTCAAGATTCTGGTGAGTGGTTTTTTTTTTTGTTTGTTTTCTTTTTAATTGTTCAATTTGGTCAGAAATATGCGAATTGTCATCTGGAACATTAGAAGGTTGGGATCGGTAGCTAAAATTGATACTGTCAATAGATTAGTGAGAAAGACTAGGTTTAATGTATGTTTCCTTCAAGAAACTAAATTAGAAATGGTGTCAGTAGATTTAGTTAGAAGAATTTGGGGTGATGACTGTTTTGATTTTAAATTTTCTACTATTATTGAAAGATCAGAGGATTTATTAACTATTTGGGATAAGGGTAGGTTTGCGGTCGATGTAGAGTTTTGTGGGAAGAGGTTCATTGTAGTTGAAGGTAAATGGGTGAATGAAGGGAATGAGACAGTTCTGATTAATATATATGCTCCCAACAATCTTTCAGATTAAAAAATTCTGTGGGATAAGATATTCGGATTGAGAAATTAATTTAGTAAAGCATGGATAATTGGTGGGGATTTTAATGTGGTGAGAAATAGAAGTAAACGTATAAATTGTTGGGGGCATTGAG
This sequence comes from Gossypium hirsutum, assembly GCF_007990345.1. Taxonomy (NCBI): domain Eukaryota; kingdom Viridiplantae; phylum Streptophyta; class Magnoliopsida; order Malvales; family Malvaceae; genus Gossypium; species Gossypium hirsutum. The sequence goes on from NC_053433.1 coordinate 4,156,228, forward strand.
AAGGGTGCGAAAGAGTTTGGAGAAGTTATTGATAGATGTAAGCTGGTTGATTTGTCGTTATTGGGAAAAAAGTTCACTTGTATTGGTTCGGACGGTAAACGTAGTAGATTGGACAGATTTTTAATTAAGGAAAATTGGTTTGTCCATTTGAAGGACTTACAACAGCAAAGTCTTAACAGATCGATATCAGATCATATTCCAGTCTCTTTGGTAAACGAATCTATCAACTAGGGACCAAGACCAAGTTCATTAATACATGGTTTAAAAAGGAAAAATGTATGAGATTAATTGAAATGGAATGGCCGGGAATGGGTTGTTTAAGGGGAAAACAACAGTTAAATTTTGTAAACTGAAGGGAGCTCTTACGAAATGGAATGTTGATGCTGGCAATATTTTAGAAAAGAGAATTATTTAAAGCGAAGATAGGATAAAGGAGATAGATGAAGCAAGCGAACAAAGAAAGTTGACTGAGCTGCAAATGGTTGAGTTAAAAAAGTTGAACATCAAGCTTTGAGAAGCAATAAAATTTAAAGAATCTATTTGGCGACAAAAATCAAGGATGACATAGTTAAAAGAAGGGGATGCCAACAGTGTTTTTTTCCATGGAGCTGTTAAAATCAAAGGTAAAAGAAAAATGGTTTACAATTTAAAAATTGGGGGTCGGTCATACAAGGAACCTAAGGAGATGAGAGATGGGCTGTACAAAATTTTCAAAAACTATTTTGATTGCCCTGCAAGAAGATGGAAAATGGAATTAGATTTGAAATTCAGAAAACTTAATGAGGAAAGGGCTTTGAAATTGGAGGAATTGTTCTCGATAGAAGAGATCAAAGAGGCAATTTGAAGTTGTGATGAATCTAAAGTGCCTGGTCTGGATGGTTTTAATTTGTGTTTTTTTAGAAAATGTTGAGAGATTGTAAAGATGGACTTATATGGATTGATGTCTGATTTTTTCATATCCGGAAAGCTTGAGAAGAGTATTAACTCTTCATTTACCACACTCATTCTGAAGGTGGAAAATCCAAATGAAATATCAAATTTTAGGCCAATTTGTTTGGTGAGTTCTTTGTATAAGATTGTGTCAAAGGTGTTGTCTTGAAGGTTAAGGGAGGTAGTCAGAGAGGTGATGAGTGACACACAATGTGTTCTTATCAGAGGTAGACAGATTTTTGATGGAATTTTAATAGCAAATGAATTAATTTATTCGGTTAAGAAAAAAGGTGGATACGAGGGCAATATAATTTTTAAATTCGATTTTTCTAAAGTATATGATTGCGTTCGGTGGGATTTTTTGGAGTTAGTGTTATTCAAGATGGGGTTTGGTAAAAAATAGAGAAGATGGATAATGGAATGCCTAACTACGGTGCGAGCAACAATGATCATAAATGGATCAATATCAAATGAATTCAGATTTTGCAGAGGCTTCGTCAAGGAGATCTACTATCTTCATTCTTATTTATTTTAGTGATGAAAGTTCTTCATTTGGCGTTGGATAAAGCTGTAGAGTTAGGAATAATCGAAGGCTTTCAAAATGTTATTCCGGGTCTAATTTTTTCTCATCTACAATTTGCGGATGACACAATTCTATTCTTGAGAGCAGATGAAATAGAGGTTTTAATCAAGTGAAAATGTTTAAAGCTTGGCGGTGAGTTTTTGTTTTGTTGTATTCATAGGTTTATTAGAGTTGGAATGCGTTTTAATTTTGATTGCTGTAATACTGAAATTTTTTGTTGTTGTTCTGTTCGTCTTTGACAACAGTACACTTCAAATGAAGCAAAAAAAATAACTCTAATCTAAGGTAGAAGAAGAGAAAAATAAGAACCTTATAAAAGTGTAAAGAAAAACTAAAGAAAACCTATAGAAAACTTAGAAAACTAAACCTAAACTAAACTAAAATGTCTCTCTCCTCAGTAATTTTTAGCTGTTTTGAAGGGTGTTATAATGACTTTTCGATGTCAAAATTGCCCCTACACGGGCCTTGTTTGATTGGTGGGTCGGGTAGACAAAAGTTGTCCTTTTTGTCCAAGTTTGTCTCTTTGATGAAGGTGATATCCCGATATCCAGAGGAAGATATCGTGATATCTCGAGCAATACCGAACTTGGGAGTCTTCTTTAAGAGGTGGATATCGCGATACCCGAGTAGGATGTCGCGATACCATTGAAGGGTATCATTGGTCTTCTATACTGTCTGGGAGGTCGCAATTCCAAGGGTTGAATATTGCAATTCCTAGTAAATAGAGGAATATACAATTTATAAATATTTTAAAACAAACTTACGCACTATAGTGTTATTACCTTCATACATAGATTCATTCAATTAGATCAATCAGTGTACAATTGATTTCATAACCCATTCAGTTACGTTAGTATTAGAGAAATGTACAATTGATCAATACTCTTCAAATTACTTGTACACCACAATGTTAGTATATTCATATATAGATCTGATTCAATTGGTTCAATGTCATAAGCATTCAATTACGTTTGTAGTTAAAGCAATTCATAATTGATAAATACTTTTAAATTGATCAAATATTTAAAATATTGATATATTCCACTATATGGTATTGAATTCCAAACATGTATACTCAATGTTATGTTTACATGGACCGATTGGATTGATGATTGTACGATTAATTATAACAATTTATTCAATTGGAACATTGGTTATACAATTAATGTAACAGATTATTCGGTTGCGCCTCAAACTAGAAGAATATACAATTGATCAATACTTTTAGAAATACGTATATGTAATGGGCCAATTTAGCCGGGGCCCACTTAGAACCAAAACCCAAAATAAATACCAAATTATTAAACCAAAAGTCCAAAGAATGAAACCAAACTAATAATCTATCATAAAGGCCCAAATATTACAACCAATATTGATACCCAATGCCCCATAGCCCAAATACAACGGCCCAATAGCTGGAACAGACCCAAACGGCCCCAAAAATTGAGTCAAGTTTCGGCAAACCCTAAGTCACCCCTCTCTCCTGCGCCTCAACAGCAACTGGGCAATAGACCCATACCTCCACTACAGCAGTCCCATACCTCCACAGCCCTCGTACGCCACGCCCCCACCCCGTGCGCATGCCAACAGACTCTGTACCTGCAAGAAAGAAACAAAAACAGCAGCGAATGGAAACAAATATATTGTATATTTTCGGTTGATTTCCTTTTTCGACTACAAAAGCCCAGCTTTTAATCTTTGTAAAGGGAGGAGATTACACACTCTACGCACACAGAATAGACTCTACGCATACAATATCTGTATGCACGCACAGAAAAGAGAGAAAGGTGCATTTAGATCAATAGAGGTGATTTCATTTTTTTTCTCTTCCGATTTTTTTCCCCTGTTTTTTCTTTTCTCTTTATTTTCTTATTTGTTTGCTCCTTTTTATGCAACTAAAGGCTGATGAAAGCCCTAAATTTGTCATGCGAGTATAAGGGCGAGAGGTCACATAATAGTGGAAATCTATTCATTTTACAAATCTATTTTTATTTTTTTTAAATAACATGAGATTTGAAAGCTTCATTCAAATAAAGAAGAAAGAAGGGAAAATACTTACCGAATCCTTTTAGATCTGGTCGAGTTCCTTTAACGGCAAGATTGGGCACGTCTCGCTTACTGGTAATCACCTAAAATCATGGTGGTTTGGCAGTCAAGTGGAGGAAACCCTAAAAAATTTGATTTTAAAGGCTGGAATTTCTTTTGATCTAAAATAGAGGCTGCATTTGGGGAAAAGAAATAGAAGAAAAGGGGTCTTAAATGACCATTTAATAAAATGGCACAGTTTTATGGAGTAAGGTCCACGAGGTGACTCATTTGACAGGCCCAATCTGCGCATTACCACTCAAAAATGGGGAATTTGCGCAACAAATCCTTCCCCTTGCGCACAGCCTTCAATTTGCGCCCAATTCGCCTACCTTGTGTTTTAAAATTTGGCCTACTAATTTGTGCTTTATTTCACTTTGATCCGCGGTTACTTGCAGCATTGTAGGCGCGAGATATTTACAAATTCAGTCCCCATACATTTATGCGCTTTGAGCATTGGTCCATGTTATGATTACTTTATTTGCAAATTATCCTCCCTATTTTATTGCAGTATTAATTTGGTCTTATAATTGTACAATTGGTTAATTTAAAATATATTTAATATGTTTATGCATTAATCCATGTTAATAATTTTGTTTGTTACATTTATATAATTATTTTTAGATTATTTTTTCGCATCATGTGTCTTATTTCTTTAAATATTTTATATATGTTGTATACTAATCATTCTTTTTAGCTTTTATAATAATTATTGTTTTGTATATTGTAAAATTCTTTTATATTACATTGTTTTAATACCTTATTAATAAGTGTTGTTAATATATTCATATACATAAATTATTTAAAATATTTCTTAATTTATGTTTAATTTGCATGTCTATATGTACATATGATACTGTTTTGAAAAATCCATCTTTGTACTCATAAAATTGTTATTTTAAAAATGTGTCTCCATATTATGTTATCCAAGTATGTTATTTAATATCTCTTTAAAATATTTTTAAGTAAAATGGTATGTATGATAATATAATTTCACATATATTTATTTTTATATATAAGTTTTAAATAAAAAAATCTATCATATGAGTAATACCTTGCCACGAATTATTATTTCTTCATATTATATATATTATTTAAATTATTATGTATATTGTCATTTTTTAAATGCATTTGTGTCTAAAACATTTTACACGCAATTTGATTCAAATTTTTATTCTATAATATATATTCCAAAAATCATATAGCTATCCCTAGTTTTCATGCAAATTTGTCAACCTATATATATATAGGTCCATTTATTCGTTATTATTTTAAAACCGTTTTATAGCACATTGGCTTCTAATTGCTATGTTATCTTTATATCTTGCATTGGTCATTCTATATCATGCTATGTACATTATCGTGGCATATTATTGTATGTATTGTTTTGCTTGTGTGATCGTTATCATTTTCGTCATTGTATTATTATATCAATTATTCCCCATGCATTATTGTAATCGGGTTGCATTTTTTTAGGTTAGCTATATTTAATTATTAGTTTGTTAATTGATTGCATCTCGTATGTGCCTATTACCCATATCGTCATTGTCCACTTGGTTTATGAAATGTGATTTTCCAAAATCTAAATTTTATGATTAATTTCGTCTTATTTCAAATCGAATTAATGCGTTTTAAGCTAGTTTCACAATTATTAAAAATCCCTTAAACGAAGGCGATACGCGATATTTGGTAATTCGCGGAATCGTACCCTAACGTGCTGGGTTGCAATTTCTCGTTTGCTTAAAATAATCAAATATCCCTTCAAAATTTCACTCATGTCTTCTAAAAACCCTTTAAAACGAAGGCAATACTCGGTGTTTGATAATTCGAGAATCATGCCCTATCGTGTTGGGTTGTGATTTCTCGTTTGTTCAAAATAATCGAATATTCCTTTAGGTTTTCACTCGTGTTTATCAAAAACCTTCCAAAACAAAGACAATACTCGGTGTTTGATAATTCGGGAATCATGCCCTAACGTGTTGGGTTGTGATTTCTTGTTTTTTCAAAACAATCGAAGATTCCTTCGAAATTTCACTCACGTTTTCTAAAAAACCCTTTAAAATGAAGGCAATATTCGATGCTTGGCAATTCGGGGAATAGTACCCTATCGTGCTGGGTTGCAATTTCCCGTTTGTTCAAAATAATCTAATATCTCTTCAGAATTCCACACGTATTTTCTAAGGAAAGGCAATGGTCAACGTTTGGAAATTCGAGGAATCGTACCCTACTGTGCTGGGTTTCGATTCTCTCGTTGGACTAAATAATTGGGCATCCTTTTGCGGTTTTCAACATATAAATTTTTGAAGTCAAAATTCATCATGTTTTCGAGGGCTTAAAGGATCATGTCCTATCGTGCTGGATGTGATTCTATATTCCTCTTAGGCAAGAGAATTTTGATGACTAACTCGAGTTACTCAAATGTTATCAAAAGGGAATCACATTTCAAAAACATTTTTTAAAGCTTAGACATAAGGACAATATTTAATCAATTTGGCACCAATTTTGGGCGTAATGAGGGTGCTAATCCTTCCTCATACGTAACCGACTCCCGAACCTATTTTCTCAAAATTTCGTAAACCAAAATCATTATTTTAGTAAACCAAAATGTTTTATTAAAACAATCCAAATTTCTAGGTGATCCGATCACACCTAAACAAGAAAAGATTGGTGGCGACTCTATTTTCGCTTTCCAAAACGTCGATCCATCATTTTTAAATTGAAATAAAAAAATGGTTTCGACAGTATACACTATAATGTCATTACCTGCTTACATAGATTCATTCAATTAAATCAATAATTAATGTCATAACTCATTGAATTAAGTTAGTAATTAAAGAAATGTGCATTTGATCAATACTTTTCAAATTACTACACCATAATATTAATAAATTCGTATATAGACTTGATTCAATTGGTTCAATGTCATAACCATTCAATTACGTTAGTATTTAGAGGAATGCATAATCGATAAATACTCTTAAATCGATCAAAAATTTAAAATGACGACATCGGTATCCAAAGCTTTGATATATTTCACTATATAATAATGAATTCCAAATATTGTAGTCAATGACTAAGTTGAATTAATTTAAAAACTTGATTATAGAAACACTAAACAACGAGGGACTAAAACAATAATAATTTGCCCAATAACCCAATAATTTACTCAACTTCCATCTTTTTTTTTTAAAAAGGCTAGAATTAATTAGAAATTTTAAATAATGTAATATTCATACATGCTAGAAGAAAGTCTACCCTTTTCTTTTTGGCTTCCTTGTTTATGGCTATTTTGGATTTTGAATGAGTCGGTTTGTTGGTGAGCTTAGATTCAATATTATCGTGCCTTTCTTTGTTATATTTTTCTTTTCGATTTTCTTCTCTATTTTTTGTTTGATGCTTCTCTATTTTCATTTTTTTCCTCGACATGTTTGTATGTATCTGTGTCGGGTGTAGCTTTCCTTGTGCAATCGTCTCTTGCTTTCATTGTTTTTTGTGTTTGCATGCTCATCCTTCTATAAGTTTAAAATGAAATCAAATATTCAAAAATATAGATTTTTCTTTTACTTAAGCCATTATATTTCCACATGTTTTAATTTCTATTTTTTCCTTGCAGATGACGGTGTTCTTGGGACTTAGGGATTGCACTGCCTTCAATTTTTTCATTTCCACCTTTATTTATTATTTATTTTTTAAATTTTCATATATTTTGTATTTTTATATTAGGGTATGATTTTTTATATTTAGTAGCAAATTAAAATTTTCCTCTATAAAGGCTTGAAAATGTGTATGTTACAATTTTGACCCTCTTAAATGTGGTAATAGAAAAGCATCCATAAAATAACTAATTTAGGTTTATTTTTCTGTAACATTTTTTATTTATTTTAGAGATCATGTTCTATCATTTTCCTCATTAAATTATGTTCTTTGTTTTTGTTCATTTAATTTTGGCCTACAGAGAAGCTACATTTGAAAGATGTGGACGAGTGTAAATATTTTTATATCATTTTTTATTTAATTTTAATATAAACCTTGGTTAATATTAGATTGGGTTTATTTCAATTTCAAGAGATTTAATTTTAATATAAACCTTTCATCAAACCTTATTTCATTGCTAGTCTCATCAAAGATGAGAACCCCTCACTGCATATTAGAAAAAGAAAAGGGCTATGAGGATCTCCTTGCTGTAATCCTCTAGATGGTTGAAAAATTCTTCTCCTACCTCCATCGATATTAACTGCATACGAAACTGTGGTATTGCATTTCATAATAAGTGTTACTCATTCTTTTGCAAAACCCATCCGTAGCATAACTTCTTTTAAAAAACCCCATTCGACTCTATCGTAAGCTTTACTCATGTCAAGCTTTACTGCCATTTATCCTTTTTTCCCTGTTCGTTTTTGGCGAAACGTATGCAAGATTTCATAAGCTACAAGCACATTGTCAGAAATTAATCTTTTAGGGACAAAAGCACTTTGAGCGAAATCAATACATCTCCTTATTACTTCTTGAAGACGATTTGCAATTGTTCTTGCCACAATCTTCTATATAACCATGCACAAACTAATTTGCTTGACATTAACTAGATTTGTGAGATTTGAGGTTTTTGGGATCAACACAATATTCGTCTGATTAAAAGAGTCTAAATTTAGATCGTTGTTCAAACCCCCAAACAATAAGTGGTGATGTCTTTACCTACTATGTGCCAAAAACTCTGAAAGAATAATGCTGGAAAACCATCAGATCCTGGTGCCTTAATTGGCCCTAATCCTTTCAAAGCTGAATGAACTTCCTCTTCTATATAAGTAGATAGTAAAATTGCATTAATATCTTGCGAAATTCAAGGGATTAGATAAATCCCCTACTCCATTAGACGTAAACAGTTTCTGGAAAAATAATGAACTCGCCTCACTAATCTCAATTGCATCAGTAACTTATGCTTCTTCATCAAATTCCAAACGAGATATTGTGTTTCTACACCGACGTGTTGAGGCATACTTGTGAAAAAAACTTGAATTCTTATCCCTTAGTTTAAGCCAGCTAGCCCTCGCCCTTTGTTCCCAGTACATGTCATCTTTATCAATTTCCATATTAAGATGAACTCTTGTATCTATAATTTTTACCATCGTATCATCGTCTTTTTCTGTTACCAACAAGGTTTCAAGTTCATTCAAAAGCTTCCTTTTTAGCCCCTCTCACCTTTTTTTAATCCTTAGTGCCCATCTCCTTAAACTCAGCTGTAGTTGTTCTAGTTCCTCAACTATTGTACCTGTGAAAGATTCCCATGTTGTCTTAATTTCTCTTTCGAGAGACTCCTCTATAGTCCACCATGCTTCAAATTTAAAGTTTGAACATCCCATATAATTGCTTCCGATATCAGTATTTAGAAGAAGCGGACAGTGATCTGACATTGTACGAGTTATGTCGAAACCATATTAGAGTTTGAAAAAAGAGGGGTCGACTTGGATTTTGAAAACGAAAGAACGGGAGTCTCTACCAATCTTTTTTGATAAGGTGTGATCGGGTCAGCTCGTAAAGGTGGTTGTTTTTAATAAATGGTTTGATTTATTTAAACAACGATTTTGGTCAACGTAAATCAAGAAAACAGGTTCGGGAGTCGGTTATGCACGAGGAAGGGTTAGCACCCTCGGTACGCCTAAAATTTGTACCTAGTTGATTAATTAGTGTCTTAGTGTCGAAGATTTGAAAACTTGAAAGAATTTAAAATACAATCCCTCTTTGTATTAATGCTAATTTAAAAATGATCGAATAAATTGAAACGGATGTTAAAGACCTTCTCATCTCGAAGAAATAAAATGTCACACCCAGTAAGTTAGGACACGACATCTCGAGCCTTCAAGAATGAACTTGCCTTTTATTTAAAATTCGTGTATTTTAACTCTTTTTTTAAGGGTATTCGATTATTTAAAGTAAACGAGAAAAATCAAAACCCAGTAAGTTAGGGCACAATATCTCGAACTTTCAAATACCGAATATTGCCTTTGTTTGCAAAAATCTCATCTCGAGGTAACAAGATGTCATATCCAGTAAGTTAGGACATAACACCTCGTATCTCCGAGAGTAAACCTTTTTATTCAAAAACCCGTATTGCGGCTTAAAAGAATATTCCATTATTTAGGCTAAACGAGAAAAATTGAAAACCAGTAAGTTAGGGCACTATTTTCTCGAATTTCTAAATACGAAATATTGCCTTTATGAAAGAATTAATATTGGGTTGGATAAAACATAAATTCATAATGAAACGAGATAATAAAGAATGCATAAACAAATATAAATTTCGGTATTGACATGTAGCACCCCTAACCCGTATCCGCTACCAGAACAGGGTTTCGGAGCATTACTACCATTTGCAGATCACTTAAAAAAATTAAAATACTTACCGATTCAATGCATCATATAAAATAAATATATTACCATTCAATCAACAGTTTGGCACTTGTATAAGCATCAAACAACAACATTATTAGTATACTTGCACATATCTCATATAAATTCAACATTGATATATCTATTTTCTCGACATGTCGCACTTGAGTTTAATAATAGTCTCAATTACATAATTTCCTTGTATCAACATATCAAAGATAATCATATATGTACATGTCATGAAACATATCATGCTCTTACCGTTTCTTCACAAGCATATATCATTCATTTCATTATATCAATATTTTATGCTTCATCATTTCCATATATTTTATGTATATTTATTCTGGTAATCGCTTATATCAAACTTAACATAAATTATATTCCATGTACTTATACTTATTTCGTTTATCCATTTTCATAATTATTTCATACAACGCTTTTGTACATATATTTCCATATGACCAATTCTTGTAAACATTTCACACAATCATTTTATATAACCATTCGTCATCTGATACATTTTACCTGAATATCAATTGTTCAACAGATGTTATAGCGTCTCCCATCCACGGTCTTATTTATCTTTGACGCGATGCCATAGTGTCTTTCAACTATGGTCTTACTCATTTTCTGTCATGTTGCCATGGTATCTTCCAACCATGGTCTTATTCTTTTCATGTCACGTTGCCATGGTATCTTTCAACCATGGTCTTACACATCTCATATCAGGTTGCCATGGTATCTTTCAACCATGGTCTTACACATTTCATATCAGGTTGCCATGGTATCTTTCAACCATGGTCTTACACACAGGTTGCCATGGTATCTTTCAACCATGGTCTTACACATTTCATATCAGAGAGCACACTCTCGCGAACCTCATCCTTACAGTGGGATTACCAGTCCAGGCTAAATCCCCTGTAATATAAACTCATAGAGTATTGTCTAGATTACCAGTCCAGGCTAAATCCCCTGCAACGACAATTACTCTAATGAGCTTGGATCTGAATTACCAGTCCAGGCTAAATTCAGACCCTAATCCGGGTTAAATCCGTTTTACACATATTATTCGGGAGGGCTATATCAGGATAGGATCACCCGTCCGGGCTAGATCCTTTTTACCGTCAATTCCTTTTCAAAGATCCATCGAATTTTCCTTTCATTCAACCGGGATTTCTTTTCCTTTTATCAAATTTATCAATGTTTCATAAATTTTCATACAATGAACATTCAAATCATATTCACATAAATAACATACAATCTCAAGCATTTAAGAATATAATTCAAGTTACACGAACTTACCTCATTGCTTGCTTGTGTTTATAATTTCATTAATCTGATATCTTTTCTTTTCCACGATCAAGTCTCATATTTGAGTCGTCCGGATCTTTATAAATAAATTTGATCATCATTTTCATTCATTTCATATTCTAATGCATTTAATTAATGCTCTAGGAAAAATTACCATTTTGACCCTAAACTTTTAATTAATGACGATTTCATCCTTAGGGTCAGGAAAATAAAATTCTTGCAATTTAATCATTATTTCCAGCTATTATTCTCATATATATTGATAACAATCCATGAATTCTATAAAATATCAGAATTTTTCATAATTTCAACACTTTTCAATTTAATCCCTAAAACATGTTTTCCCCCGATCTTGAACTAAATTAATAATTTCATTCAATTTGGAAATTTAAATAATAAAATAATCCATTTCATGCAATTTGGTCATTTCTGACATGTTTACAAAATTGCCCATAAAGTTTTACTTTTATTCAATTTAGTCCCTGAGCCTAAAATATGCAAATTAGCCATGCTAGATGAATATTCATACATATTTTTCCTCCTCCTCCTCTTCATTCCACATCCTTAATGTAGATAATACACTTGTAAGTAACATTATCCACAATTTTTATTATTTACTTTTATGAATATTCAAGCTGTCTATCTGCTTCATAGTCACTAAATTATTTATATCTGGATTTATAGAACTCCAAATTAATATCCGATAATTTTTCCTGAATCTAGACTCATATATATTCTTACCATAAAAATTTAAGAATTTTTGGTTTATCCAATAAGTACAGTTTATTCTTTAAAGTTACTCCTGTTCTGCTGTCTGACAGTTCTAACCCCTCTTCAGAAAAAAATAATTATCTCCTCATACAGGATTAAAATGATGTTCTTGTTTGTTTCTTTTAAAAATAGACTCATTCAGGATTTTATAAATATAAATTTAAGCCCCTAATTATTTTTATTCAATTTTTTATGATTTTTCAAAGTCAGAACAGAGGAACCCGAATTCATTCTGACCTTGTCTCACAAAATTCATTATATCTCAAAATTTACAAATCCATTGCTTACACTATTTCTTCTATGAGAAATTATACTCAATAATATTTAATTCCATATTTTTTTCATATTCTAATTCGATTTCTACAATTTATGGTGATTTTTCAAATTTAGTCTACTGCTGCTGTCCAAACTGTTTTTGTGCAAGCTATTAATTACCATGTTATAACACCCTTATTTTCTTTTTCTACACCATTTCTCATCACTTTCTCTTATTTTCTCTTCACTAACATATCAAAAACATAGGACCTTATGTAATAAAACTCTACTATAACATTATTTCCATGCTTTGTCAATAATAACAAACTTAAAAACATATTGAAATCTTGATATACTTACCTTGTTCTATTGATACTAATCTTTAACTTGATTTTCTCTCTCCTCCAGCTTCTATTTCTTGAATCCAACTTGATATTCTAACTCCCCATGCTCTCCTTAACATTTTTGTCTCTTGGTAGCTATGGAAATTCATTTGATTTTTGGGTGAAAATGGTGAATTTTTGGTAAAAGGACCAAATTGTAAAGAAAGCAAAACTTTCTTTCTTCCTCTCTTTCTCTCACGTTAGTGCATGGGAAAATATGGATGAGAATTTCTCATCTTTCTTTCTTTATATACTAATAAAATAATAATAAAATATCTTATTAAAGTATTAATAAAATAATATTTATCTAATTAAATAATTATAAAATATCAAAATATCTCTAGCATCATTATTACTTTCTAGATTTCTCTCTCTTCCAATTGACCATTTTGCCCTTCATTATCTTTTAAAATTCCATCCTTGAGTCATCATTTAATTTGGTAAAATTGTAATTTAGTCCCTCATAGTTCTTCATCTATTCAATTTGGTCCTAATTCATCCATTTTCCTTAGTTTCTAGATCATTCCACTCTTAAATTATTTACACTATTGGTCCTTCAAATTTTTCATATTTACACTTTAACCCCTCAAATTATGAATATTTACTCTTGTGCAACAAAACTTTTTTCACTTTTACAATTTAGTCATTTCTTGAATTAATATATCATAATATACTTCTCAATATTGACATAACTCAAAATTTCTCTTTTTGTCACTTAATTTATTTCCTTATTTTACTATATCAAGGATAATATCTTACTGTAAAAATTTTCAGGGTATTACATGACAGGCATGACAGAATGAATATAAATGCGAATGTGAACGATAACGATAAAAGCAAAAATAAAATAAAACGGATGAGCTAAAGAAATAAGAGAGAAATAATAAATAAGCTAAAAGTATTTGAAAATAAAGAAACTAGTGGTAAATAAAGATTATGTGAAACTATTTTAAAAAATAATAATAGTGATGATGATAATAATATGAAAAATATAACAATAGTGAAATAATAATATAGATATAATGTTTAAAATACAATAATATCGAAAATATAAATAAATAAGTAATAAGAAAATCAATATAGATGAAAATAAAATAGTAATAATAATACGATAGTAATAATGATAATAAAATTAGTAATAATAATAATAATATGTTAAATAAAAAAATGATAGTGACAGTAATTTAAAAATGTTAATAATAATAATGATAATAATAATGATAATAATGATAATAATAATATATCGATAATAAATAATAGAAGGAATAAAAATAATAGTAATAATAAGAGTATTAACAATAGTAATAATAACGATAATGTAAATACTAATATATACATTAAAAATAATAATAGTAATAGTAATAGTAATAATGATAACAATAATACATTAATGATAATAATATATGTTAATAACGACGATAATATAAAAAAAGAAGAAGAAATAATGATTCGCTAACAAGAATAGTAATAAGTTACTAGAAGATAGTAGTAATAATAATAATAATAATAATACATTAAGTTACAATAGTAAAGTAATAACAGTGATAATGATAATATATTAGATAATAATAGTAAAATAATAAGTAATAATAACAGATTAAATTGATTAATTTAATTAAAATATTAAAAATAACAAAAAAAGGACTAAATTGAATCTAAAATGAAAGTTCGGGGCCCATTCCGAATAAAAAACAAAGAAAAGGACCAATTTGGGCGCCCGGATAACAAGGGAGGACCAAAATGGGCAATATTCCATCCACCCAAAACGCGCAGCACCAAGTGGGACCAAAATGAAATAAAAACTAAATTTCTGGGCAAAATTAAAAATAACGAAAAATTTAATTATAAAACTAAAAAAATCGGAAGGGCCAATGCTCAAATAGCCCATATATCGAAAACACGCGAATCCCTTAAGGCGGGTCGGGTCGGCACGCGGGTCGTATCAAAACGAAGTCGTTTTGGGGCGTTTTGCAGCTAAATGAAACGGCGTCATTTTGGTAGTGTTATAAAAGGCCAATTTTTTGCAAAAAAACCTTCATTTTCCTTTTCCTTTCTTCAAAAAAAAAACTGGGAGCTCCCTTTAAGCCCTCTCTCATTCTCATCTGGCCCGATCACCCGATCACCGGACCGTCATCTGAAAAGGGTATTTTTTTTCTAGTTTTATATTTAACTGATTTTTAAAGAAAAAATAGAGAAAATATCAATGTATGCCTATAAATAGATTCGAAAAAAAGGAAAATAAAAAAAGCAACCTTTTGCCCTTGTATAACTTGGTTTCTTCTCCGAATCTGTTTTGGACATTTTTTTATATCTGAATCTCTTTTTTGATTGTATTCAATGTCCAAAAAAAACCTCCTCATTACATTTGATCTTTAGGCTTTTATATAGCCAATTTTACAAGAGTTTTTTTTATATTATTGCTATCACTTCTATATTTATTTTTGCAGATGCAAGTGGATGGTGGCCACAGTGGCGGTGGCAGAGGGTGGTTGAAGGCAGAAGGCCCTAGGTGTGGCGCACCTAGGGTTTGAAATTTCTAGTTTTTTCTTTTCTCTCTTTTTTTGTGTTGTTTGGGCTAGGGTTAGGTGTTGTTGGGTTTGGTTGATTGGGCTTTTAGTTTGGGGTGGGTTTGTTTTACGAGCCCGGGCAAAAATGGGTTGGTACAAGTTAAATGTTGAACAGTACCTAATGGAAAAAGATGCCTCCATTTGTCATTCGTAACACCCCTATCAAGTCTTTCCTTGATATTTGTTTCTGGCAAATTTCCCTTTCCCAAGCAAACCAAACTCCCAAATCCTCTAATTGACATTCCTCCAAAGTCTCTCGGAAAGCTTCCATTCGTCTTTCTTCTCTTTGAACACCTCCACTTTTCTTAAAAAAGTACATGATTTCATTGAAGTCGCCGTTTACTAGCCATGGATAATTCTGTCCTAGCCCCAATTTCCTTAACAGATTCCAAGTATCATTTTTTTTATCCCATAAGGTGAATTGTAAAACCCCGTAAATCGCCACTCTTTAGGGGTGAGCAAAATTTGATTCGATTCGGAAAACTTGATAAAATTTTCAAATTTTGAATTAAATAGTTCAAGTTATTTGAGTTAATCAAGTTATTTGGGTCAACTCAAATAAAAAAAATAAGTTTTTTGGTTTAACTCGAATGTGAATTACACAATTAGATTAATTCGAAAATCAGAATAAGAAAAGGTAAAACTACGTCATTTTGATGGATGTTTGCCTTTTCTAAAGTTAAAAGTCAAAACCATTAAGTTAAAAAGGTAAAACCATGTTGTTTTGATAAATGTTTACTAATTAAGTTAAAAGGCAAAACCATTATATTGTTTATGTTGTTAAATAATTTTATACTTTGTTTCCTAATTAAATAATCGGTTAATGTAAAGCGCAACATTAAGTACAAATAATAGGATTCGTTAACTCGACTCGACTTGACTCGAAATTTTTTGACTCGATTCGATCCGATTTGAAAAAAATTCAAATTGAGTTCGGTTGCTAAAATAGGATTCGTCAACTCGACTAACTCAAAATTTTTTGACTCGATCCGACTCGAGTCCATTGAATGCTCACTCCTACCACTCTTCTCTGGCACCCTCCTCTTTGATCAATACATCAATGCGACTTTTTGAAAAACTCCTCAAAGTAACCATAATATCTCTCTTCCATACCAAACACAAACTGCCTCGACAACCCTCAACTTCAACATCAATCCCATTCAAAAAACCACAACTCTTTCTAACTCTTTCCATTCGTTACTTATTAATTTTCATCTCCATTAAGAAGACCATATTGGGACTATGCTGCTTTAAGAAAAACCGCAGCCTTCTTACTGCTTCCAGACTCCCTAATCCACGGATATTCCAACTAATGGTTTTCATTGCATCCGGTCAACTTGCCTCTCGGTAGCCGCCGACTCCATAATTGAAGGAACAACATTCTGCTCCAAACTTTCATACATCGTTTCTAGCAAAACTTCAACACAATCCCCTTTTACCTTCCTTTCTCAATCTTTTTGTTCCATCCGTATTTGCAATGCCTAAACATCCAGTTTCGATTCCTTCTTCCATGGATTTCTTCTTTCTCAAGCAGTTACCATCAATTCGTTGATCCGTCTTAGCTTTTGGGACAATTCTTTTCTAGCTTGACTTCTTGGCTGAATTTTGATTTATGACCTGCTCACTCTTATTGGGATTTATCTAATCATCATCCGTAATTATGAATTTTTCTTCCTGCTCCTTGATCACATCCTCCTCTCTAATCAATTGGATTTCTTTTTGCGTACTCCAAGACGTGTTTTCCCCCTTTTCTGTTAAATTTATACTTTTTGACTTCAATTCTATACCTCCTGTATAAGAACATTGAGCCCCCACCTTTTTTTAAGATATTGTTGAATCTCATGCTCTCCTTTCCAGCTAAATTTGATTTTGCTTTTAAGGCCAACGTGTAAGGTGGGTCTTCTTTGATTTTGTTTTTCTCCTCGGGATTTAACACAATACAGTCATGAAGACTATGCCCCATTCTTCCACGGCCAAAGCAAAACATCTGTAATTTCTCATATTTAAAAGATATCCACGACTTATTAAAATTATTAATTAAAACAAAGAGACCTCGTCGAAGTGGTTTCTACACGTCCAGATTTATTCGAAGTCGACATAACTCCTATTAATTTCAGATCTGATTACCCCTCCAAACTTAACACCTGTGGCATGTAACAGATCTTTTTTATCAAATTCTGGTAAGTATGCACCAATCTTAATCCAGAATGGTGAAGACGTGAGCCTAATTTGAGTTTGTTTCATCAGCTGACTTAACCCATCAAATAGAATTAGGCTTTAGCGAAAGAGCTAAGGCCGCCCCTCCATAATGATCTCTAATTCTTCTTCTAAATCAAACACTATTAAAAATAAATTCTGTCCTACCATCTGAATCTCAAATTTCTTCCTTGTCTTCCATATGCTTTTCATCTGTGCCCTAAAACTTTCTGGGTTGTAGAGCTTCTCTGTCCAAATAGTACAGATCAGAGTTGGTTTTGCGTTTGGCACCACCATCGAGCCTTTAACTGATAACTGAATAAGTTCTTCAGCTAGAAGGGAGATCTCATCCCTCCTCTCTCTATCGACACCACCACTTTCCTCCATCCCAAGTCGCAACAGAAACTGCTTTCTCTAAAACTCTCAACAAAGCACTCTTGGCAACCCTAGAGAGAATTACTCCTCTTTAAAAACTATCCATCTCTTTAAAAAATTACAGTTCTTTTAACAATATTTACTTTCTTAAAGAATTAATTATATACATTTAGTTATATAGTCATATTGTTTAAAAATGATAGTCAATAATTTCTTGAAATGTATATAATTAATTCTTGAAGAAAGTAAAAAAATAGTAGCACGAAACAACTACCACCGATAATAATTAAACTTAATCAAATATATGAAAAATATTAAAGACAATTGAATTAAAATATAAATAACTTATAAATTTTTAAAAATCATCTCGCATAGCACACGAGATACTTAAATTACACTCACTTTTATAGTACTTTCAAATTCAATAATAAATTAAATTAAAGACAAGGATAATGTTTTAAAAAAATTAAAACCAATTAGGGATCATCATATAAATATATAAGTAGAGAAAGACTTAATCACAAACTTTTAAAATAAAGAAGATCTAAAAAAAATTATACCAAAAATGAAAAACATTTAAGCATTTGACATGAAAAGCTTGAATTTTATTTATTTATTATATTTTATATATTAAATACTTTTCTTTTTACTTGTTACGTAGTTAAAGGGTTACCACACATTTCCAAAAATTTTACTACATTTTTCCCAAAAATCCAATGTGTCATGATCAAAAGTAGAGTGAAGTTTGCTTTCTAACATTTAATTCCAGCCATTGATTGTTTTGGATTTCAAAGATCCCATTGAAGAAAGATCTTAACTTAGACGCTACTAATTATTGAGTATCTAAATATGCCATGACAAGCAAAATCTCCTTAAAATTATTTCTAGATGGTTTTTGGACCGGACGGGATCAATCGATATATTGGTTGGATCAAGAATTTATTGAGAAATCAATTTAGAATAAAAGACTAGGTCAGGTTACTCGCGAATTGATATGGACAAATTGAATTGGGTAAAAAATTGGTTGAATTGATTTTTCTATTCATGTAGTAAATTTTTTTATAAATTTTTAATATTTTTTTATTGAATAGGCTGGACCAATAATCCAATGATCTGACTGAATCGATCACTGATTCAATTATAGAATCCTTAAATTCTATAAATCTATTGGACTTGGATGAATTATATTCTATTATTGTGTAAACTACACTCAAGGTAACTAGATTATAACTTTTTTAAAATGAAATGACCAAAATATCAATTTATTAATAATTTAGTGGTAATAAGTATAATTTACCTTTCATTATTTTGGTTCAACAATACTTTTTAAGCACAAAAATATTCAAATTCAGTTCATTAATTTAATAACTTAAATCGTCGGAACTCAATAATGGTGAAATTGAATTCGAGGGAAAGAAAAGAACTTGAATTTTTCATAGTGGGACTATGACCAAGTGGAAATGTAGGCTTTGTAAGGTTAAAAGAAGGCCTTCTAAATTATTATCTTTTTTTCAGTACCTAAATTTTTTTATCAATTTAAATTAATTATTTTCCACGTTAGCACCTCTGTTTATCAACCGTTAATCAACAATGGTGTGATACAATTACTAACCAACACGTGACAAAAATGCCACATAAATAATGTCACATCATTATTTGTCAAATAATTTTAAAAAATAAAAACTAAAAATAAAAAAATAGAAAAATAAAAAAATATATAAAAAATTGTAAGTAAATAATCAATATGTGATTAAAAATATTATATTCATATTTATCTTAATATTAATTAAAAATAATTATATTATTATTAAAAAAATTCCTTCCCCCCACCCCATTCCCTTCTCGTCTCCGTCTCCGTCCCTCTCCTCTCCCTACCACCACCTACATGCCGACCACCTATTAAAAAATATTTTATTTTGCAAATTTTTTTCCAGCTACTTACCAGTACCTATTAAATTTTTTTTTGAATCGGAAAATACCCATAAATGTACTCGAAAATATATATGGGTACCAGTTATGGCAGTATCGAGACACTAAAAAAGTTAATTTTTTATCCCCAACTCAATTAAAAAGTAATAATTACACGATGATGGACTTTGGTGTTAACACCGCCTGACACTGTTCATTTTGAATCGTTTTCGTTATACATTTTGAAATTGGGTAATTTTTGTAAATAATAAATTTTTTCAGGTTATTTTTGAAAAAAAAGTCATAAAATTATGGGAAATGGATTGTTTAGCTATAGATAAAGTTATATTATCTTTTTAGAATTTGAACTAAAATGATAAATTTTGTAAACATTGAGGGCTGAATTTGTTATTAGACGATAAAAAAAAATCTCAAATCAGCTTGAGTGGCCAAAATATTTGAGTTTGAAAAGTTTAATAATTAAATCGAAAAAATTAATAATTCAATGACCAAAATAGAATGAAGGTAATAGTTTAGTAACCATTTTTATAGTTTAACATTTTGGAAAAATTTTATAAGAAATAATTTGGTAATCTCGACATCAACATTATAATCCGAAGACATTGAGGAACCATTTTCTCTGTAAATATGATAGAATTAACAAGTCGGATTAGCTTTGGCAACAAGTAAATTTTTAGTGTTCAAGCGACCGGACAACATTCAACTTAGTATTGTTAACATTAATGGAAGACAATTAATAATGGTTGCCATTAACATTAATGGGAGACAATCAATAATGACAACCACCAACTTTAGAAAAGTGGCAAGGAATAATTTTTTTTTGGTCCTTGAGATAATGAGCTATTTATTGTTTGGTCCTTGAACCTCAACTATAAATAGGCCTTCTCATTTCTCATTTCAATTCATCCCAACCAATCTTTCTCTCTTAGTTTTCTCTCTTCTCCCATTTGAGAATTCTTAAGGAATTCTATTTGTTTGTAATATTTTGGAGATAGTAAAGTTATCATCTGGTGTTAGTGCCCGAGGACGTAGGTATAATTTACCGAACCTCGTTAAAACTCTTATGTTCTTTTTGTCCTATTTTTCTTTCAATATTTGAGGGTATAATAGTAGTATTTAATTGTGCTATTAAATTACTATAGAAGGGATATTCTGACTAAGGAAAGACTTGGTATTTAAGAGATCCATGTGATCCACCTCTCTTCCCTGGGAATTAAACTTTGTGTGATTTTTTAGTACAATAATTTACACGCTTCCGACCCTATTGGAACAACAAGTATAACTCAAAGGTGGACAAACTCATAATGTGTAATTTCATTGTCTTGTTAGAAAACGTTGAACAAATTAGTTGCCAATATTTTAAAGAATAAACGTTACCTGAATTAGATGAATATTTCAACTGTTGAACATGTATAATTTATGTTATAAAAGTCTCACCATAAACGAAAGAAATTGCAAGTAAACGATCGAGCACACGAAACTGGGTAATTTGTCTGGCTATCATTGGAGTGTTCCTTTTATTACTGCAAACCCCTATTTCATAAACATGATTAATTCCTTAATTAATCTTCCATCACCCAACAAAGTAACCAATAATCGAGTGCCATGGCTGCCTCTATTCTGCTTTCCCACGAGTCTTTATCCCCCAAACCTTAAAATTTTAATTCATAATTAGATGCTAAAAATTTTCAAAGGGCCAATTAATTATATATAAAAAAAAGAGTGTGAAATTCAAGCATGGACCTTATGAAAGATTATAAAATCATTAGATTGATGAGTCCTCTCCTTTTTTATTATAAGTAGAAATTATTTTATTATTATGTATGAATCAAAACCAGGTCGTACCAAATTTTGGTGGGTTCATACCAAATAATTATATGGTACAAATGTGTAAGAATTTTGGGAATTAAATAAAGATTAAAAGGTGAGAAATAAGGGTCCATGACAACTATTATATATGTTCAAGATCAAGAAGATTATGTCATTCATGGAGAAAATTTTGATTGAAAAAATCAATCCTAACATAAATTGAGTGTTAGGTATACTAATAAAATATATTGTACTCATAGATAAAAAATTTAAAAATGATATTATTATAAAAAATAACTACGAATTTCGAGAAAAATAATTTTCATAAACAATAAAATTAACATAAAAAATACTTTAATTATATAAAAGAATTATGAAAATTCAACAAAAATACATGATATCGACATCGACATCGATCCTTCAGTGGAATGTGGATCATAAAAGTAACTTAGTTGTATTATTTATTTTGGTGTAAGTGAAGGTGGACCAATTAGATTTGGGGAAATTGTTCAGACACATATGTATGAAAAAGCAATAATAATAAGAAAACAGATTGATTGAAATTTGGATTGCCACCTTTGATCGTAATGTCGTTTTAATGTGATATGGATTATATGGTAAATAGAAACAGAAATATTTTGCAAATTGACTTCACAATTGCTGCCAACCGGATTTCTTTTGGCTTCAAACATAATTATTCTTGTGTTGTCAAATGTATGGGTCATCTTCATGGATTTTTATCTATTTATTATTGTTTTACATTAAAAAGTAGCTTTGAATTCGAAATAATTGAAGTTCATGATTAAGATCTTATGATATTTTAGTTTTGAAAGTCAAAGCTCATAAGTTCTAGTATGGGGTTGGTTACAATTGTTAAAATTAATTATTTTAATTATATCGAAGTTCATAGTTTCTCATTTCAATAATATCATCTCTAAGATTTAAACTTATATCTCTTCTTCAAAATATAATATATCTTATCATTACACTCGATATTTATTACACAAACAATGTTGCAAATTATGGCACATCTCATTATATGTATATATTAAAAAAACTAAACTACACTTTGCAACACAAATCACCGGTGGCAGTGCTAACAGGGGATGGTAGGGGACCGATCTCCCTTAAAATGAATTTTTTTCATTAAGGTCTCTTTATAATTTATAAAATTTTAAATTAATAATGGTAAAATTACACTTTGATCCTAAAAATGATAAAAATTTAATTTAATCTTTTAAAAATTATAAAAATATAATCGTATAAAACTTAAACTAAGATGTATACTCAAAATTAAATCAAGAAATTATTAGCTTTACGTAAATGACAAAAATAATTAGTAACTTGACATGAAATAACAATTTTTAGTTCCTCTTTTTGATCACTTTAAAGTAAACCACGACTAAAAAATATATATAATTTGTTGCAATGGTGATCTAATTATCATATTAGTTGCTTTGGCTTTCGTTAGTTTGGTAATCCATTCCGCATGATTTATGATAAGAAAAGGTGGTAGTAAGTATGTATGTATATACGTAGAAAATCGAGGAAACATCTGTGGTTCACAATTATTTGCCGACTTGATCCCTATAAAAGGCCCTTCGATTTTGGAACTTCACCACCTTACCTACAATTTCATACCCCATCTTCTCTCTGCCACTGTTTAATGAGTGTACCATCATCAAATCTAATGGAGGATCCAGTGAAACCAAGCAAACACAGAAACCATCAAAAGGCAAAAGGGATATCATTATTCGCCTTCGTTTCCTCTATTCTGATTTACGTCTCTATTTCCTACGACATCTTCAACCTTTTTGCTGCTTCACCACTTTTAAGTGATACCAAGCTCTGGTTTCTCATTTCCAACACCCTCATCCTTATCATCGCCGCTGATTACGGTGCTTTCTGTTCCTCCAACCACCAAAAACTCAACCTTTACGACGAATATTACCACGCCATGCGTAGCCAAGCCAGGAAGAGTTGGACTTCCACTGATCCACAACAAGACCCCGATTTCACTGCAAATAACACCATTCCAATGGAGGAAAACATTTTCGAAGACAATGAAGAAATCCCAGAAAAAATATTACAAGTAGTCGAAATCCATGAACCTGATCAAAGACCCAAAGAGCATGAACTGAACGAGTTGGCAGCAGAAGCAAACGAGTTCTCGACCATGTCGGATGAGGAACTAAACAGGAGAGTTGAAGAGTTCATTGAGAAGTTCAACAGGGAGATTAGGCTTCAAGCTACTGCTAGGAACCGCCAACTTTTGGAATAGGGAGTATAGGAAAGGAGATAATACTGACAATTTTTTTGTGTCCCCTTTCTTTAGTTTGTGCTTTCCAATTGAGGGTCCTTGAATCTTCCCTCTTTGTTATATTCCCTTAGAAATGTAGCAGTGTACATGATTTGGAGTTTAACTTCCATATAAAAGCACTTTATCTTTTCCATCATCTTTCCTCACATTTATCTTTTAGCCATGCTTTTATGTTTTCAATTTGTTAGGTTGCATTGCACAATATCTAAACAAAATTGAAGTAGAAATAAATTTCAAGTATAAGTGTGAAAATTAGGATGGAACTACATCGATGGTGGAACTTTGCTTCAGACCTAGACACTTTTTTATATAATTTAAAATTACCTTTTTTTTTTTGTGTGTTTATGTGATTTTGAAAATCAGTGAGATTGAATAATAGCTTCAAAGCAGTGTCAACTTACTTGAACCCACATCTTTCTATATTAATAATAATATCTATACCAATTCAGTTAAAACTTAATAAAACATATAAAAATAATTAAGATATAAGTGGGTATGGATTGAAATGGAGTGAAACACAAACAAATTTTAACCGAAACTAAACTTACCCCCGAATTTTTCTAACCAGAATTTGACCCATAAATTTTGCCTTTGATACTGAGCAACGTTCAATGGGTTGGGCTTTTTAAGAGCAGACCCAGCCCACTTTGGCTTGAGTTCATACTTGTATTAAACAGGCTTGGGCATGTGCATCAATATTTGTCCACACCATTGAAAACCCAGCATGAATTTCTCCACTTGCCAACTACGAAACTGTCAGAAATGACATCACACCTTATCCACAAAACGAGTTAAAAATGAGAGACAGATTTTCAGTTACTACACATATAAACGAAAGCTTGTAATAATATAGCATGGAGATGTTGGCTTCTCTACACACACTCCCATCTCCATTGCCACCTACAACTTCATCATCAGAACCTTCATATAAGACTCCATTCATTACAAGGAGAAGAACCATTATCTCTGCTTCAACTGCTGCAATAGCTTCTTTACTCTATATTTCAAATCCCATTCCTTCTTTATATCCAGCTATCGCTCTGCAACCTCAACAAGTGGAGCTTGATCAAGAAGAAGATAGAATCGTTCGTCTATTTCAGGTTCCCTTGCAAGTTTCTTTGCTAATTTAATTATTTGTTTAGCCTCTGATAGCATTAATTGAGTATGACATTTGAATTATTGTAGGAAACATCTCCATCGGTTGTGTTCATTGAAGACCTTGAATTAGCTAAAATCCCAAAGAGCTCTTCCAAGGGAGACAGGGTTGTTGTTGCTGAGGATGAAGATGCAAAAGTTGAAGGGACAGGTTCAGGCTTCATTTGGGACAAATTTGGTCATATTGTGAGCATTTCCTTCGGTTGGTTTTCTTAAACATGTAATTTGTAATTATACAAAATAACATTTGGGTTTTATAGAGTCGCTGATATGTAACAGGTTACTAATTACCATGTTGTTGATAAATTGGCTACCGACCAAAGTGGATTGCAACGTTGTAAGGTGTTTTCCCATGAACTATGTTGTACCCTTTGACAAGTATTATGGCCGGTTATTAATCTGATGCCTATTATTTTTTCCAGGTGCTCTTGGCTGATGCTAGCGGAACTAGCTTTTACAAAGAAGGGAAAATTGTTGGCATTGATCCAGCCTACGATCTAGCTGTTTTAAAGGTACCTAATTACACCTCTCTCCACTTAGGTATAGTTTATCTAAGTTGGCTGCGGGCATTAAGTTAGTTGATATTAGACAACTTAATTGATATGAAATTAATACTTTGAGAATTTAATTAGATCATATTTGAAGTTTTAAAAGTAATTAAGAATTAATGTAATGATAAATTTAACCTTAAACATTTATATTTTCTCACATTGCCCTAATTCTTTTTTTATCACCTTTAAAATTTAGCCAAAGTAAATTGGACCATTGCATTTTTAATGGCACTGACGTTAAAAATAATAAAATAAAAATTTAACAATTAAAAAAGAAAATGGTTCATAAAATTTCTTAAAAAGATTATCCATGTTAACTGTTAAGGTCATGTTACACGAGCTGGCGCGCCAATGTCATTAACATTTTAACAGTTCGGTTAATTTATCTTTTCAAAAGAAAGAAATTTGACTAAATTATGAAGATCGAAATGATCCCCTAAAAAAATTTAGAACCGAAGTGACAATGGGTAAATATTAGAATTTTCATCTTTGAGTATGTCTTGCAATCGACCGGATGCCAAATCTTTTAATGATGAAAGCTGTGGATGTTTGCTTCTTGTTAATGCTTTTGTTGGAATAATGTTTATGGTTTTTGTATGAACAAACAGTGCAAGTGTTGCTACATGCTTTGAAATAAATTTCCATCTGCAGGTTGATGTTGAGGGCTATGAACTAAAACCTATTGTTGTCGGCACTTCTCGGGATTTACGCGTGGGTCAGAGCTGTTTCGCCGTTGGAAATCCCTTCGGATATGAGAACACTCTAACCACAGGGGTAACCAAACTGTTTTATACCACACCAAACCAGTGTTTTACTCTTTTTAACTGGTTCCTTTATAAAGAGCCGTAGAAAATTTATTGAATCCATCAGTGCAGGTGGTTAGTGGATTAGGCAGAGAGATAACTTCCCCAAATGGCAGAGCAATTCGAGGAGCAATCCAAACAGATGCCGCCATTAATGCAGGTAATATGTTAGACGAATTTCATTTGTAAGCTAACATTCAAAAATTCTATCTTGCAGACTTTCAACTGCATTTTTACATTTGATTTAGCTTAAGTTGATGACGCTTATGCAGGCAACTCGGGTGGACCGTTGATTGATTCCTATGGTCATGTCATCGGAGTTAATACCGCAACTTTCACTCGGAAAGGTGATGAAATATCTCTGTTTCCCATATTTTTGTGAAGAGAATGGTTTGATTCAATTACAAAGTACTCAAAACTTGCTTCTGGGTTTATACTATCTTGCAGGGACAGGAATTTCCTCTGGTGTTAACTTCGCAATACCAATTGACACAGTTGTCCGAACAGTACCTTACCTTATCGTATATGGAACCCCATATAGTAACAGGTTTCAATAATGTTTTGGCCTGAAGAAAATTCATTTATGATGTACATAGCTATATGTATACATACACATTTCATCAGATACAATTTGCATCAAGAAATTGCAAAGACCTTTCGGTATTACGTTGCAATGTGTACCTACATCTAACAATTCAAATATAAGAAGAAACTTAAAAGAAATTGAACATTCCTTACCAAACACATACTCCATGACTGAAGCTCCTTTATATCATTTTTGCCTACCAAAGAATATCATATGGATTATATAAATGCAGGTTATCTGAGTGCAAGATCAAATTCCCTATAGTGCAACAATTACGATCCTTTCAATTTGCTCAAAACAACGCAATTACAATACAATCAATCACTCTAGAAAACTAACAATACTTGCATGAAAACTGTTGTTTCTTTCAAACATAGATTTTATGGGAACATAAGATTCTAGTTTCTTATACCTTCAGCAGTGACAACTGTTCCTCGACGGAGCAATCCACATGACAGGAGTTCTGACAAGAGGAAGGGATGAGAACAAGACCAAGGCATCGTTGCTCCATAGGAGACGGAGAAGACCGACGGGTACTACGATACTCTATTGTATCTTGGAGAATGATATTCCCTTGCTTGTCAAGGCAGTGGAAAGTGCCCAAGAAAAACCGGCCGTCTTTGATCCCCACCAGCATCCGGCGAAACAATAGCTTCCTTACACGAGTTACGGGATCTGAGCTGCTAGAATTAGAACCATCTGAGTTCCCCAGCTGAATCAAGGATTCCCCTACTTCTTGTTCCATCCCAATGCACTTGAATCAGTAACTTTTTTGCTGAAAACATAGGAAAATAATCGAGGTTATTAGATAGTCATTAACAAGCTAATGACAAAACACACCCTATCATCTAACAGCTGAAGTACATAAAATTCACAATTCAGGAAGTTGAGCAAATTAGGCAACAAGCTTTGAAATTCATAGGAATACAATTAAAATTTTGAAAATGTTTAAAAGCCCACTTAATAGGGTTCAATGGAAAGAGGCATTCTATTTGGCAAATTAATAATATGAATCAGTGCCCTAAACCCCCAATAACATAGAAATCGATAAGGAAACAAGCGAGCACAGCATATAAAATAAGCAAGGAAGACAGAAAGAACAATAATCTAGCCCTCGATCAAAAGCAAACCCAGAAAGAGAAGACCAAGAAAAAGATTTAAATTGGTAAAGATTATGATGCAAAATAAGCATAAGTTGATAAGTTAACAAATGATGAAAAAAAATTGCAGGAACTTACCAAAGAAAGATATGAATGATCGAGAGAACAAAAATTCAATCTTTCAGTTTCTATGATTTTGTTCTGGAAAGTGAGGGGGGAAAAGAACAAGATGGCAAGGGAAAATGACGAACAGACAGATTTTGGGTTTATTGAGTGAGGCTTTTGAACCGGTTCGAGTGGGTTAATTCGGCCCAATAGCAAGGGGCTTGGATCATTAACAGTAGATTTATGTGTACAAGGACAACAACACTAGTTCTATCAATAAACAAAATTAAGAATCAAGTTAGACGTCCATCTAATAAAGTCATAATATGTTATCTGATATTGCATTTAGAAAATAATTTATAACTGGTGTTTAAAAAGATTATATTCCCATATCCATATTCAAATATTCATTGAACATGATACAAATAGTAAAGCCCTTACACGGTTGCGAGGTATAAAGAAATGATGTATATGCATACATGTTTCTACTTTATTGTTGGTTTGGGGGACATGAGGGAGACAAATGATTGCAAAATCCTTGGTGGTTATGTAATTATTATAAGAACAAAAGACAGCATTGTGTATATAAAAATGGAAGAGTGGGCATGCATTGTTTGGACAATATTATTGTTTTAAACCCCATGACATAGCTGGACTTTGATTATCATATTGCCAAACACCTGTTGGGAATGGCTTGGCTGTTCTTTGCTCTTCAGTGTGTCTTGCATTTAATTATACTCATCAGATTAGCTTTGTCTCCATCAATATATCAACTTTATAATTAACCCTATGATTATGTGATTAAAGATACCTATAATATTCTTTTATGTAGTCCAATAGTTGGGTCATTGATGTTTATGGATATAATTTTGTGGGTTGTTTTGTTTGTAGGAGATTGGTTAATGGAAATTTGGGTAGTGAAATGGGGCCAAATTAAATTATATGCAATCATTTTTCTTTTTCCTTATTTTTGTTTTATTGCATTAAAATTTTAAAATATCTAGCTCATTTATTATGTGCAAATTTACATGGTGATTTTGCCCTTATCACCGCCACTCCACCATTAATAAGGAATTTAAACTCTTGTTCCCACACTTCCATCATTGAGGTGAGGTAGGTAAGTGTCACTAATTTCCCACCTTTCCCACTTTTCTCTTACTCCTAAATTCCTACAATATTTACATGATTTTAGTAATCCTCACCTTGAGTATGTATGGAGTAGTTTTAAAACTCGTGGCGAGTATCTATTCCTTAATGGGCTTACAAAATACAAATGATTAGTTATTGGGCTTGTTCCAGTAGATGTCTTGAGAAAAAAAAAAGATTTAAGATTTAATTTAGCATTATTTCTCAAAAGTACTTTTGAGCCAAAAAACATTTCTTTCAAGAAAAAAACTAAATTTTTTTGCTTTTCCTTTTGTCTAAACAAGTATTTTTGCAAAGTATTTTTTGTCCAAAAAGCACTTTTGAAAAATTTAAAAACATCTTATTTAGCAATGCTTTTATCTCAAAAAGTATTTTTTGTCCCAAAAGTGTTTATTAGAAGCAATGCTAAATTGATTAGTAAAAAAAATTGTTGAATTTAAAATTGGGTTAAGTTTCAGATTTAATATTTAAGGTTAAAGCTCGAGTTCAATTATTTTCAATCTCATATTTGTAATTTTTTTATCTTATAAAAACTAAATATATTATATTATAGGAAATTATTTGGTATACTGTTAATAGAGTTTTTAGAGTCTATAATCAGAGTCAGAGATTGACAAGTGTGCTATAGGAGTATAGTAAAATATAACAAAAATAAATATTAAAAAAACATATCAATTTTTTAAGACTGTTTGTGGAAAAAAAAGGTACCCTACTAATGTATCAAATACTCACCCTTAAATTATAATGTAAACAATAAAAAATATGTTAAATTATTTATGTTTACAAATAAAATAAAATAAAATATATTAAATATTAAATAAAAATTTACATAATTTATAAGGGATAAATATTAAATTTATATATGAAATTTGGTCTAATGTATAGTTTGATACATAAATTTTGGTTTGGTACAATTATACAAATGAACTTAAATTATAGTTCATATATATAAAACTTCGATTTGATTCAATTATACACATTTATTTGATTCGATTTAGTTTAAGTCAGACTCTTTTATCTAATTATCTGTTATAAGTTAAATCTTGAAATTAACCGATGAAATCAAACATTTATTTTGTTATTGTTTTGTTTGTTCATGATGCCTAGATGGGGCATGCTCCGTATTGGTCCACCGTTTGGTCTAGAGAAATTAATATTAAAAGGAAATCATTTTCCACCAAAAAATTGTTTATTGCACCTCTTCATTGGCTTTAAATGTATACAAAAGGAGAAGACCCACAATTTAAATTAAACCCATACCTTTTAGAATTATTAATTCCTTTTTAAAGAATTTATTGTTGTATATATTACGAAACAAATGGGTTTTTTAATGTATTTTTAAAAAATTGTTCTGAAATCATGTGGATATTATGTATTTATATTGATAAAATGAAGTTAAAGGAGTGATTAACAATAAAACAACATTAAAATATCATTTAAGAGAATTTGAAGGATTTAAATGATAAACTTAAACTACAATTTGTCATAAATTTTTTTTCTTAAAGTATCAAAAGAAAAGCTTATTTGTTTTCCAGGGCTTGACATGGAAAGTGGATGAGATTGCTAAAGCTTCTATTACTTGGACGAGATAATTTTAGTCCACATGTAAGGAAGATTTTGAATCGAAGATGTTTTTCCATTCGAGGGTGTCCTTTATCAGATAATTGGGTTCGCTTGCATAATGATAGTGCAGTTAATTTGAATACATAATTTGCGTGTGTAGGGGAGTGGTGTGAAATCATTTAGGGGAATGAATTATGGGGTTTAGGGCTAGTTTAACAATACTTTTGAAAATGCTTTTAAAATGTGCTTTAAACAAGTGCTTTTAAGAAGTACTTTTTGAAAATTTTGGTTTAATATTTGAGTGTTTAGCATTACTGTCAGAAAGTACTTTTGAGAAATAAAATATCCATTTTAGACATCTTATTATCAAGTAACAAATATACATTTAAATAATGTTCAAATACAAGAAGTCTACTACCCTAGCAAGTCTTCTGTCTGCCGCCGCTGGTCTGAGGTTCTAGGTCTGTTTCTTTGAGTCTTTTGTGTTTCTTGTTTTTTCTTTTAGTTTCTTCTGTAGTCAGCCTTTAAGAGCCAAATTGAGTTCTCAAGGTTGCTGGTTACTCGTCATTCTCTTGCCACTGGTCTTTCAAATCTGCAGTCATGGATACTGAATTAGCACGGTTAACGCTCAATGAAGAAGAAGAGGAGGTTCTACAGTTACAGATAGATCCAGGGGGGATAGAGGGGGGAGGAATTTCAAGTTGTAGGATGTTTTTTAACAGCCAGTGTTATTCACTTTCCAGCCATGAGAAATACTATGGCAAATTTGTGGCATCCAATTTATGGGGTTCAAATTCGAGATCTGGGGACGAAGAGGTATCTTTTTCAGTTTTTTCACATTATGGATATGGAGAGAGTCTTAAAGGGTTCACCATGGAATTCAATAATCATCTATTACTGCTCTGTAAGTTGAAGAGGGGGAAAGCCCTTTAGATGTCCCATTAATTTTTTCTCCTTTTTGGGTGCAAATCCATGACATTCCAATTGGTATGTTTTCTGAAAATTTAGCAATACAGCTGGGTAATTTTATTAGGACTTTTTTGGAATATGATAGATCAAACTTGGGAAAAGAAAATCAAAATTTCATGAGATTACGCGTCCAGGTTGATGTTAGGCGTCTATTGAAGAGGAAAAAATAGATCATGGTCTATGGAAGGTGTTCATTTGTTAAATTCAAATATGAACATCTATCGCTCTTTTGCTTTTATTGTGGATGACTGGGGCATAGTGATTCTTTTTGCGAAGCAAGAATGATTCTTGGTGTAAATATTGCTGAGATGGGATGGGATTTGTCGTTGCGAACGCAATCTTGGAGAGCTCTATCGATGAAGAGTATTTGGTTGAGAGAAGAAGGGGAAGGTAAATGGGAAGGCTATGGTAAGGATACTCGAGTCCTAGGGGTTGGATCATGGGGAGGGGAACACATGGGACAAGTTGGGAAGGGTTTGGATCCAACGTTGGGATTGAATTTAGAAGGGGGAACATTTTCCATTAGTAAAGAATGGGATGGATTTTGAAAAGATCAGATGCAAACTGCTATGGAACATGATTCAGAGGATGGAATCTTAGAAGGAGAGGAGTGGAAAAAATGGCAACGGGGGGTGATGGAAAATTCAAATGAAAAAGGTGAGAGTGGTAATCTGATGGCAAGAAATAGGAGATTGGTAGATTCTAATTCTTTATTATCGGTGGCTGCCAAGAGGCAAGCCAACCATGCGCAATGAAAATCATAAGTTGGAATGTTCGTAGGTTGGGGAGCCTACAGACGACTCGAAGACTTCGGCATATGCTGAAGAATTATAATCCCAAATAGTTTTCTTAATGGAGACAAAACTTCAAAAAAGACAAATAGAAATAGTTCGGAGATGTTGTGGATTCATGAACGATATTGAGGTTGATTCTGAAGGCAGAGGAGGGTTGTGTTTAGCTTGGAAAACGGATGTTAATATTGTACTTCAGAGCTATTCCAAACGGCATATTGATGTGGTAATTGACGATTCTGAGGCAGGATACAAATGGAGATTAACGGGTTTTTACGGAACCCCTTATGCATAAGATAGGAATGATTCTTGGACGGTTTTTGAAAAGTTTAAATTCTGATATGAACCTTCCTTGGTTTGTTTGTGAGACTTTAATGAAATTTTGTATGGATGTGAAAAGAAGGAGGTTTGCCAAGAGAAGAATGGAGAATGGAGCTTTTTCGAAGAACTTTGGAAGAGTGCCAATTGAACGACGTGGGTTATACTGGTAACTGGTTTACTTGGGAGAGGGCAACCTACCAGAAACAAACATACGAGAACGCTTAGACAGGGGGTTGCAAATTCAGATTGGATTGCTATATTCCCACGGGTAAAAGTTCAACATCTAGTTCATCCTTTTTCAGACCATTGCCCTCTTTTAATAAACACAAAAATAAGTGAAGGGAGATTGCAGAATAATTCCTTCAAATTTGAAGCTTGGTGGTTACTGGAAGACTCTTTCATGGATTAAGTTAAAGATTTATGAGGGAAATCATATGGGGGATTGTTGCAGAAGCTGGAAAGCTTAAAAATAGGTTTAAAACAATGGGCGGGGCAGATCCAAATAAACAGAAAGAGAAAGAAAAAGTTTCTAACGGAAAAATTATCGTTGTTTTCTGAAGCTGAAAGAGATGATGAAAATTTAGCCGAATTGATTGATACAAAAATTGATTTGAACTTTGAGATTGAAAAAGATGAATGTTATTGGGAACAAAGGGCGAGGATTAATTGGCTGAAGTATGGCGATAAGAATACGAAGTTTTTCCATAGTCAAGCGTCGCAGCGACGGAGGATAAATTCCATTCATAAATTGCAAACTGAAGATGGAAGAGAAATGGAAAAATTACAGGAGATTGAGGTGGTTGCGCGTTCTTATTTTCAAAAATTATTTTCAGAGGGAATAAGAGGGAGTTATGACCATTTGTTAACAGGGATTGATAGATGCATAAATGAGGAAGATAACCATAGACTTACAGTGCCCTACAGCAAGGAAGAAATTCGGGAGGCCCTTTTTGATATGGGTCCCACAAAGGCACCGGGGGAAGATGGCTTTCCGGCAATATTCTACCAAAAATGTTGGCATATTATTGGCGAGGACATCACCTTCTTTTGTTTAAACCTCTTGAATGGAGAGATGGAGGTTAGTTCCATAAATTCCACAAATATAGTGCTTATTCCAAAGACTGCTAGTCCTTCAAATATGACATAGTTTATGTAATATCTCGAATTAGGGCCTAATTGGAATAGTGGTTTCGTGACCATAAATCCGAGATATAAATAATTATTTTATAATTATTTTAAGGTTTATGATATGATTGCATGATTGTGTGAAAATTTCGTGACGAAATTCTATGCATAAAGTGCTTAAGTTGAAATTAGGGACTAAATCGAATAATTTGCAAAACTTGCATTCTAGAAGTTTTTAGTATGAAATTGCTTTGGAATATTAATGAGGAGGTCTTAAATAGCAATTTGACCAATTTCTAAGTTTATGGACAAAAATTGGACATGGATGGAATTTTTGAAAGTTTAGTAAGGAAGGGCATTTTGCTCATTTGGATATTAAATGAAATAAAATGGGAAAAATAACACAAAAATGATCATCTTCTCCATAAGTTGCTGCCAAATTTTGCTCTCCACCATAGCTAGGGTTTCAACACTTTTAAGTCTTGATTGTAAGTGATTTCTATGCCTATTTTTAATGATTTTTATGTTTTTGAAATCCCGGTAGCTCGATTTAGCTTATGCTAGCAATAATTCAACCTAGGGTTCATATTTGGAAAAATTCCCATAGGTGAAATTTGTGTATTTTGGTGTTTTATGATAGAATATGAGGTTTTAAATTATGCTAGACAACTTGTACTACTCGGTTTTAAGTGAAAACGAGTAAAATGGCTTCATCGGTAAAAATACCTAATATTCATAAGTACATGTTAGAGTGTGAATTTGATGTTTCCATATAAGGGAAAAATGATCAGCATGTCATAAAACATAAGAAAATAGGATGAGGTTTAATTTACGAGCCTTGGGGAAAAAGTGCAAATATGTGAAAGTTTAGGGGCAAAATGATAATTTTTCCAAAGTTCGTATTAGGGGCTGTTTTGACGAATGAATGTATTAAATAAATTAATTTGGCATTATAGATCAAGAGAAACGAGATTCAAGTTGCAATCGAGGAAAAAATAAAGTTTACGAGGAATAGGCTTGATTGCAAATATTTTGTATCGAGGTAAGTTCATGTGTAAATAAGGTAACATAATTTTTATTTTAAGTGGTTTAATGTTATTTATATGACATGATACTTATTATCATGAAATATGATGTTTTGTGAATTATTATTTGGTGATATGCAAATTATATGAACAACTTGATAAGTATGAGATGTTAGCAAGTATCGGTTTCTACATTTCGAAGAAGGCGATCAAAATGTGTAATTGAAAAGAATCCCGTTTGAACCTTGGGAATAGATTAGGGTACAAGTGACATGTCACTAGGATGGTTGAGTTCCGAACTCGTTGAGTTGAGTCCGAGTTCGTGAGATGTAACTAGGCGTCCAAACTCGTTGAGTTGAGTCCGAGTTCGTTTATGGGCGGGTCACATGGTAGCTTGGCTACATAGATTTCAAAAGCTATTGAGCTTGTTTAGCTATGAGTATAGCACTTATGTGTACATTATTCGTGTATCTGAAATCATATTCCGATGTGTTCAACGGGAGATCTCTAATAGAATAAGGAGAATGCCTAATATGAAGGTGACATGTTGGTAAGTGTGATGAATAAGAAAATTTGACAGGTATGTGTTTAAACCCTCGGGTTGAGAACTTAGTATGATGAAATTGTAGTAAGATATTAAATGCAAATGTAACATGAATGTCTTGGTGTTGTTTATGCAAATAATGTTTATGTTGAATGACATGATTATGTTACTTGTTATTTGCATGTGAACTTACTAAGCATTTATGCTTACTCCCTCCTTTTCCTTCATTGTAGTTTTGACAAGCCTACTTGAGAATCGGGATAGGTCGAAGGCTCGTTCACACTATCCGAAGACCTAAATTGGTAAAATGGATTGTATATTTTGAGTGTGGCATATATAGCAATATACTCACTTTGTGTAAATGATCATATGATATGGTTATGGTTTGGTAAGAAAAGGGTTTGTAAATGATTAGCTATTGGAATCACTAATCAAGTTTATATATATAACATGTATGCTTTATGTCTTAACTAAACCATGAAAATCCTTGGAAAGGTAAAATTGGCCACAAAACAGAATCAGACAGCAGCAGTGACATGAATTTGAAAAATCACTAAAAATAGTAGAAATAGAATTAAAGGATTAATAAGTTATGAAATCGAAGCTTGATGAGTATATTTTCATATAGATGGAACAAAACAGGTAAATGAGTTATATTTTATGAGATATTTAAGTTTTGGTGGAACAGGGTTAGAGTGGTCTCTGAATCCACTATTCTGAATTTAAAAATTTACCATAAATTGTAAAAAAATAATTAGAAGTCATTTTTTATATTTATAGATTCCTTATTGAGTCTAATTTTATGAGAAACAAACGGCATAATCATTGAAACTCTGTACAGGGAGATATCTGATTTGTAATACACAGGGGTCAGAGTAGTCGAACCCTGAAATAGGGGAGAATTTAAATAATAAACTGTACTAATTGGCTCAAAAAAACTCTAGAAAAAAATTAGTAGATATATATATGAGTCTAGTTTCAGCGAAAATTTACGGATCTTAATTTCGAGTTTCAGAACTCGAGATATGAATTTTTAAGCGACTATGATGCAGTTAGCCAACTTGTCTGGAAATTCTAAAATAAATTGTTTAAGCTGTTTAATTAATGAATTAAGTTTAGTAACACCTCGTACTCGACTCCGGAGACGGTCTCGGGTACGGGGGCATTACAGTTTAGACCGATTAGTCTATGCAATGTGATTTACAAAGTTTTGGCTAAGGCTATGGCAAACAAATTCCGAGGAGTAATTGAAAAATGTATTGACTATGCGCAGAGTGCTTTTATGCCGGGAAGACTCATAACAGATAATGTGTTATTAGCCTATGAGATACTGCATGCGCTCAAGCAAAAGAGATTGGGAAAAAAGGGGTTTATGGCAGTTAAACTTGATATGAGCAAAGCGTATGATAGGGTGGAGTGGAATTTTTTGAAAGGAATTATGATTAGAATGGGATTTAACCAGAAGTAGGTAGATGCAATCATAAAATATATATCTACAGTCTCTTATTCTGTGGTCATCAATGGCCATATCGGAGAGAAATTTAGACCTACTAGAGGACTTCGGCAAGGTGACCCGTTAAGCCCCTTTTTTTGTTTCTTACATGTGGAGAGGGTTTGTCAAGCCTAATGTGTAATGGCCTAAATTCAAAGTTATCGGAACAGTAGTTTCATAACCACAAATCCGATTTAAAGAGAAATTTATTTTAATATTTTTGCATGAAAATTGATATGATAGGAAAATAGTATGAAAATATTGATAGAAAAATTTTACCGATTTAGTGGTTAGTTAGAAAAATAAATTATTGAAGAAATTGGGTAAAAACAAGGTATCGGGACCTCTATCTCGTAAAACCGAGTCAAAAATAATTTTATAAATATTTATGAAATGTTAGTAATGTGGTATTAAAATTTCGTTAGGAAATTTTAATGTTTGGGTAGTCAATTAAATGAAAAGGACTAAATTGTAATAGGTGTAAAAGTTGCTAGAATGATTAAATAGCTTAAGAGTCTAATGAGAAAGGATTTAAAAGGAAATTAGACCCAAAATTTATTATGGCTGGACCGCAAAGGTATGAAATCAACAGGAAAATTGATAAATTAAGGGCAAAATTGGAATATTGCAAAATTAACTAAATAAAGCTAGGACTAAATAGGAAATATCTAGATTTCTTTTCATTTCTCTTCAATTCCAGCAGCTAAAAATGCCATAGGAGGGTTCTCTAAGCTGGTATTTCATAATTTTTGCACCAAGTGAGTTAATCCTTGCCTTTTTCTTGTAATTTTTGTGTTTCTAAGACTTTTACAACTAGGTCCTACTATTAAATTCATTAGTTTTTGATTTCATGGATGAAATTGAAAGTCACCATGGTTGAGTTCTGTAAGTTTATGATGAAATAGAATGAAATTAAAGCTTTAATTTGTTTATGAGATGATTTTATTAGGTAATTTCAATAGAAATTGATTTTTAGGACCTAATTGTGAAAATGCTTGGAATTAAAGTCTATTGCTGAAATTATGATTCCTAAAGGTTGTAAACTAGTTTAAGGTGATAGAATAAATTGTTAATTGAGAAAAATCAGCTCAATT
Organism: Gossypium hirsutum; assembly: GCF_007990345.1. Taxonomy (NCBI): domain Eukaryota; kingdom Viridiplantae; phylum Streptophyta; class Magnoliopsida; order Malvales; family Malvaceae; genus Gossypium; species Gossypium hirsutum. The sequence goes on from NC_053433.1 coordinate 4,194,499, forward strand.
GAGAGGCTAATTGAGTAGGGACGAAATTATCATTTATTAAAATCTTAGGGGAAAAATGGTAATAAACAGCTTGCACTAAAACAGTTTGGACAGCAGCAGTAGACTAACTTTGAAAAATCACCATAAATTGTATAAATCGAATTAGAAGATGAAAAAAATGGAATTAAAGCTTATTGAGTCTAGTTTCTCATAGAAGAAATAGTGTAAGCAATAGATTTGTAAATTTTGAGATACAATTTTGTGAGACAAGGTCAAAATGAATTCGGGTTCCCCTGTTCTGACTTTGAAAAATCATAAAAATTTGAATAAAAATAATTATGGGCTTAAATTTATATTTCTAGAATCCTGAATGAGTCTATTTTTAATAGAAACAAACGGGAACATCATCTGAATTATGTATGAAGAGATAATTAATTTTTAGTGAAAAAGGGTAAGAACTGTCAGACAGCAGAACATGGGTGACTTTAAAGAATAAACTGTACTTATTGGACAAACAAAAAATTCTAAAAATTTTATGGTAAGAAGATATATGAGTCTAGTTTCAGAAAAAATTAACGGATCTTAATTTGGAGTTCCGTAGCTCGAGTTATAAATAATTTAGTGGCTATGACTCAAATAGACAGCTTTGAATAAACTATAAATAATAATAGTTGAATTATAGATAATGTTGCATATGAACATGAAATGTATTAAGTTGATAATTAAATTTATTTATTTAGATCCAGAAGATTCAAATACGAAGCTAGGTCGAGGAAAGGAAAAAGTTCGGGATTAGTAGATTTTTTTTGTTTACAAACAAGTATTAAGGTAAGTTCGTGTAACTTGAATTATATTCTTAAATGCTTGAAATGTATGTTATTGATGTGAATATGATTTGAATGTTCATTGTATGAAAATTGATGAAACATTGATATATTTGATAAAAATGGGGAAGAAATCTCGGTTGAATGAAAGGAAATTTCGATGGATCTCTGAAAAAGAATTGACGGTAAAAAGGATCTAACCTGGATGGGTGATCCTATCCTGATATAGCCCTCCCGAAGAATATGTGTAAAATGGATTTAGCCCGGACGGGTAATCCGAATTAGGGTCTGAATTTAGCCTGGACTGGTAATTCAGATCCAAGCTCATTAGAGTAATTGTCGCTGTAGGGGATTTAGCCTAGACTGGTAATCCCGACAATACTCTATGAGTTTACATTATAGGGGATTTAGCCTGGACTGGTAATCCCACTGTAAGGATGAGGTTCGCGGGAGTGTGCTCTCTGAAATGGAAATGTGCGCACATTAATGTGAATTGACGGGCCCGGGACTGTACACTAAAAGTATCGAAATTTCGATAAATTCAACGGGATAAATATGGAAAAATAACAAGGAAATGGAAATTATGATATTGATGAGCTCATCAATCATAGTATATATTATTGGTACATGGAAATTATTGTACTAACTTGAATCTTGAGTTTGTGCATGTTAGGATAATATTGCATTGAATGGATATAGGAATGTTTATTGTATTTTATTGAAAATATTAGGTAAGTATAATTCTTGTTACATGAGCTTACTAAGCACAAAGTGCTTACCCCGTTTCCTTTTTCCCTGTTTTGTAATGTTAAGAGCTCAGAGGTCGGATTTGGTCAGAGACATATCACGCTATCAACCTTAGGATTTCGGTATATAAAGAAACTTTATTTTGGAAATCAATGGCATGTATAAGCTAATAAAGTAAATGTTAACGTAATATGAATGTAAAGTTAGCCATTAGTATGGTTAACAAACCTGGTTTTGGGTATGTGATGACGTTATTTTATAAATATGCATGAATTTATCTTGAAAATATGTTGAATTGGATTGGTTGATGTGGATTGTTTTTGGTTTAAAATTTCAGGGAAGGTTAGATATCTATAAAGGGGTTATATTGAGTTAAAAAAAATTTAATTCGTAAACTCCGGTAATACTTCGTACCCTATTCCGGCAATGAATACGAGTAGGGGTATTACATAATGAGACTAGCTTTGAATGAAGGTTTTTTCAAAGGTGTCAAGATTAGCAGGAGAGGGCCACAGGTAACTCATCTCTTATTTGCCGATGATTGCATATTATTTGGGGAGGCAACATGCAAGGGGCTAATTTATTCAAAGAAAATTTACGTGAATATAGATCTTGTTCAGGCCAAAGTGTAAATTTTGAAAAATCAACGGTATTTTTTAGTAGAAACACAGAGGAGGAGGACAGAAGAATGGTTGTTAATATTTTGAGAGTTCGTAGTTCTAATGAGCCGGAGCGTTATTTAGGGTTGCCGAATATGGTTGGAAGAAAGAAGAAGGAGTCTTTCTAAAATCTGAAGGACAGAATTAAAAAGCGCATCGACAATTGGAGTAACAGGTTTTTATCGCAGGGAAGGAAAGAAGTATTTATAAAGGCCATCTTACAAGCCATATCAACTTATACGATGGCATGCTTTCTATTACCAAAAATTTTATGTGATGAATTAGAAAATATTATAGTGAATTTTTTGTGGCAGAAACACCATAAGAAAAGGGGAATTCACTGGTGAGCTTGGAAAAGTCTTTGCGTGTTAAAAGAAAATGGGGGTTTAGGGTTTCAAAATCTTGGTCAATTTAAAATTGCACTATTAGCCAAAAATGGTTGGCGTCTCGTTAATTTTCCAAATTCATTATTGGCCAGAGTTTTAAAAGCAAAGTACTTTCCGCAGACAAGTTTTTTAAATGCTGAGTTGGGAAATTTACCTTCACTCACCTGGAGACTCCAAAACAACAATTAAAAAATCCCAAACAACAACAACAGATAAATCAATCATCAGAGCAATCATCCAAGATATTCAGAATAGGAAAAGGTGTTTTCATGAGATCCATTTCCAACATATTCATAAATCGAAAAACTCAACGGCTCACAAACTTGCAAGGACTATGTTAGAAAGAAGAGAGACTGTGTACCTGATGCGAGAAGAATGGAGAGACCAAGAGAATGCTTTGGAAGGACGATGGAAACAATGGCCAAATTGAATAAGACTTGATGAAGAAAGTGAGTTTCAAAATAGATAGCAATCGATTTCTTATCTTCCTTGGGGAGTGCTATCGGTAGAAACGGATGGGATGGTGATAAAGGAAAAGTTGAATAGTCATGGGTGCCAGCCGTTCTTTGATTTCACTGGGGTAGGTTTCCTGTTTTTTCTAAATTTTGATTCATTTATTGTCTTTATCTTTTTCAAGTCAGTTTTATATTTTAAATATTTAGGAGGCCTATCAGTATAAACAATATTGAGGCCGATTTTCATTTTGAGTTTTTGTAACGCCCCCACGCCCGAAACCTTCACCGGAGTCAAGCTCGAGGTGTTACTAAACTTATCTTACCTTTTAAACAACTCTAAACCACTTGTTTTAATTTTCGGAATAAACTATTTTTCTGCATCATGGTTACTTAAAAATTCATTTCTCGAGTTTCAAAACTCAAAATTAAGATCCATAAATTTTTTATGAAACTAGAATCATATATCTATCTACTAATTTTTTTCTAGAATTTTTTACTTAGCCAATAGTACAGTTTATTAGTTAAAGTTACCCCTATTTCAGAATTCGACTGCACTGGCCTCTACTTACTACGAACCACTTTTCTCTCTGTACAAAAATCATATGACTATACCGTTTGTTTCTATTAAAACTAGATTCAATAAGGATTCTAACCATATAAAGTACACCACCTAATTATTTTTTTAAAATTTATGGTGAATTTCTAAAGTTGAAATAGGGGATCCAGAAATCGCTCTCGCCATATTTCACTAAAACTCAGATATCTTATAAAATACAAAACCTTTACCTGTTTTGCTTAATCCATATGAAAATAGACACAATGAGATTTAATTTCATATATTATTCACCATCAACCCATGTCTGTACAATTTCTTGTGATTTTTCAAAATCACATTATTTCTGATACTTGAATTTGTTTTTAAGTTACTTTCATATTTTTCTTAGTTTTCATGTGATAGTTACTACTTATTCATACATACTATTAAACATGTATATCATCAGCCCTTCTATTAGTTAATCACTAGCAAGTATTTACACATCGTTCATTAATCATATCATATCAAAAGAAACCAAGTTCCTATACATGCCATACACAAAACGAAACGTCTAACTATACCAATGTGATTTCTTCGATAGTGTGATCGGTCTCCGACGTTTCCTTCGATCCCCGAGTGGCTTGATAAGAACTATAAGAAAAGGAAAATGAAGAGAGTAAGCACTAGGCTTAGTAAGCTTACAAGCAAATAAATTACAACATTCAACATAATGAATAATTATACATAATATCACCTAGCCTCATAAACTTTCTTTACTTCTCATTTTCTACCTTCTTCGACCTTTCACTATTCATAAATATAATCTACCTTCCCTTTTGCTGATAATTCACTGTAATTTAACGTGTACAATGACCCGTTGAACCACTCGGAATACTAAGGATACTAGGGTCGTTCCTGTCTATCAATATCCTGCCAATGCCATGTCTTCGACATGGACTTACATGAATTATTCCTGTCTCCAATGCCATATATATATAATATGGGCTTACATGGCTCATTCCTGTCTCCAAAGCCATATAACTGATATGGACTTACATGGCTCATTTCTGTCCTGTCCTGTCCTGTCAACCCCAATATCCTAACATTCCTAAGGTTCAAACGGGGCTTCCTAATGCTTTTTCTCTGTCACTTCGCCTTTAATTCGACTTTAAATATTCTAAAAAAAATAAGTATATAAATGCTGGAAATTGAAAATAATAATGTAAAATAAAATAATGTTGTATTTATTTACTGTAAACTTACCTCGTATGCAAAAATAGATACTTTTACCATTTCGTCCACAACTTGGTATTTTTCCCATTTTAGCCCGAATTTCAATTTTCCTTGCTCTATCATTTAAAATATAGTCTAATTAGGACTCACATTATTCAAATTGACCCAAAATCATATTTTTGCAAAATTACAGTATAACCCCTAAACTTTTGCATATTTACACTTTTGCCCCAAAGCTCGTAAATAAAACTTCAGCCTATTTTCTTATGTTTTATGACATGCTGATCATATTTCCCTTCTATGGCAGCATCAAATTCACACTCTAACATGCACTTATGACTATTAGGTATTTTTATCGATTAAGTCCTTTTACTCGTTTTTGTTTAAAACCGAGTAGTACAAGTTGTCTAACATAATTTAAAACCTCATATTCTATCATAAAACACAAAAATACACAAATTTCACCTATGGGTATTTTTCCAAATATGAACCCTAGGTTGAATTATTGCTAACATAAGCTTAATCGAGCTACCGGGACTCTAAAAACGTAAAAATCATTAAAAACGAGGCCAAAACAGACTTACAATCGAGCTTGGAAGCTTGAAAAACCCTAGTCATGGTTTATCCTTGCTATATTCGGCCATGGGGTTGAAGATGAGCAAAATTGGCTTTTAATTTTGTATTTTAATTCATTTTACCCCTAAATGACCAAAATGCCCTTACTACTAAACTTTCCAAAAATTCCATCCATGTCCAATTTTTGTCCATAGACTTAGAAATTGGTAAAATTACTCTTTAAGGACCTCTAATTAATAATCTAATTCAATTTTATGCAAAATACTTCTAGAACACAAGTTTTGCAATTTATTCAATTTAGTCCCTAATTTCAAATTAAGCACTTTATGCATAGAATTTCTTCACGAAATTTTCACACAATCATGAAAACATATCATAGACCTCAAAATAATAATAAAATAAATTTTTATACCTTGAATTTATGGTTTTGCAACTACTATTCCGTTTAGGCCTTATTTCGGGATGTTACATTTCTCCCCCCTTTAGGGATTTTCGTCCCCGAAAATCTTACCTGTGAAGAGATTTGGGTACTGTTTTCGCATAACCTCTTCGTTAACTTATCAATCACAACCTATACTGCATCTTTCTTTCTCGGTGTAAACGGCAATCCTGTCACAAAATCCATAGTAACTCGATCCCATTTCCACTCAGGGACTAGCACAGGCTGCAATAAACCTGAAGGTACCTGATGTTTGGCCTTTACCTGCTGACAGATCAAGCATCTAGAAACAAACTCTGAAATGTCCCTTTTTTATTCCTACCCACCAGTACATTTTCTTCAAATCATTATACATCTTTGTACTACCTGGATGAATAGACAAAGAACTACTATGTGCTTCCTGTAAGATCTTTCGAATAAGCTCATCATTCTTCGGTACGCATACCCTGTCTCGGAACATCAACAACCGCCAGAACTGATCTGAAAATCTGACTCTATATCCGACTTACACCGATCTCTTTTGTCTAACAACTCACTGTCATTTTTTTGAGCTTCACAAATTTCTTCAAGAAACATCGGTTTAGCTCTCAACTCAGCTAAGATAAAACCATCATCTGATAAGGCTAGACTAGTGTTCAAAGCTCTTAATGCAAATAAAGATTTCCTACTCAAAGCATCAGCAACAATGTTTGCCTTACCTGGATGATAATCGAGCACTAACTCATAATCTTTAATCAACTATAACCATCTTCTTTACCTTAAATTCAAATCTTTTTGAGTAATCAAATATTTCAAACTTTTGTAATCAGTGAATATGTGGCACTTCTCAATGTACAAATAATGTCTCCAAATCTTCAGCGCAAAAACAATGGCAGCTAGCTCTAAATCATGTGTCGGATAATTCTTTTCATGTGGCTTTAGTTGTCTAGAGGCATAAGCAATTACCTTCCCTTCCTGTATAATTACACAACCAAGTCCATTCATGGACGCACCACTGTAAATCACAAACTCCTTACCTGGTTCTAGTTGCACTAAAACAGGAGCTTTAGTCAACAATGCTTTTAACTTGTCAAAACTCTGTTGACACTTCTCAGTCCATTCAAACTTGACATCCTTTCGCAGCAATCTTGTCAGCGGGGTAGCTATCATGGAAAATCCCTCTACAAATCGCCTATAATATCCGGCAAGACCAGTAAAACTTCTAACTTCTGATACATTTCTAGGAGGCTTCCAATCAACAATGGCTGAAATCTTGCTCGGATCAACCTTAATACCTTCACCTGAAACAATATGTCCAAGAAAACTAACTTCTCGTAACCAGAACTCACTTTTGCTGAACTTGGCATACAACTGATTATCTTTCAGAATCTGTAAAACTGTTCTCAAATGCTCTACATGCTCAGTCTCATCATGAAAATAAATCAAGATATCATCAATGAACACAACTACAAACTTATCCAAGTACGGTCTAAAAATTCGGTTCATTAAGTCCATGAAAATGGAAGGAGCATTAGTCAAGCCAAATGGCATCACAAGGAACTCATAATGACAATACCTAGTCCAGAAAGCAGTCTTCAAGACATCTAACTCTTTAACTCGCAACTGATAGTATCCGGATCTCAAATCTATCTTGAAAAAACACAGTAGCTCCCTTCAATTGATCAAACAGATCATCAATTCTAGGCAATGGATACTTGTTCTTTACTGTTACCTTGTTAAGTTACCGATAATTTATGCACAATCTCATCGATCCGTCGTATTACCTTGTTTCAATTCCAGGAATTCCTTTCTCTTTTGGTCAATAAACCTCTGACTGATGTACTTTTTACGAAATTCCTCCTGAAAGAAATCCCAAGTGACCCTCTCCTTTGGTACAACTGATACAAGTGTCTTCCACCAGTAGTAGGTTGAGTCTTTAAGAAGTGATACTACACATTTCATACATTCCTCGGGTGTACAAGATAATTCATCAAAGACTCTGATAGTATTTTCTAACCAAAATTCTGCTCTTTCTGCATCATCATCTTTTGTTGCTTGGAACTCTTCTACCCATTGTTTCCTGATTCTATCAACTGGTAGCTTTTCTCTTATCACTGTACCTGTGACTGGGGGAGCTTGAGCTACATGGGTAGCCTGAGAATCATGAGGGGGTGGAGGTCTAACTGCCGGATTCGTACGAACGAACTCGGCAAACAAATCATTCAAAGCTTGGAAGAGAGCTTCTCGAGTCACTCCTCCCTGATTAACTGTTACTGGCCTATTCTCAGATGGCGCTACCCCTTCCGCCGGAGCAAGTGCATTACTTTCTACATCATCATCACCAGCTCACTCGGGATCCATTACAATAAAACAAAATATTTAAAAATCGTTAGGAGCCGTCACACTATCAAAATACAGGTATGGCATGTATAGCTAGACTTTTACTCACACTAACTGTTCCGAGAACCGACTAAACCTGCTCTGATACCAATAAATGTAACGCCCCCATGCCTGAAACCGTCACTGGAGTCAAGCTCGAGGTGTTACTAAACTTATCTTACCTTTTAAACAACTCTAAACCACTTATTTTAATTTTCGAAATAAACTGTTTTTCTGCATCATGGTTACTTAAAAATTCATTTCTCGAGTTTCAAAAACTCAAAATTAAGATACATGAATTTTTTATAAAACTAGATTCATATATCTATCTACTAATTTTTTTCTAGAATTTTTGACTTAGCCAATTAGTACAGTTTATTAGTTAAAGTTACCCCTATTTTAGAATTCAACTGCACTGACCTCTACTTACTACGAATCACTTTTCTCTCTGTACAAAAATCATATGACTATACTGTTTGTTTTTATTAAAACTAGATTCAATAAGGATTCTAACCATATAAAGTACACCACCTAATTATGTTTTTAAAATTTATGGTGAATTTATAAAGTTGAAACAGGGGATCCAGAAATCGCTCTCGCCCTATTTCACTAAAACTCAGATATCTTATAAAATACAAAACCTTTACCTGTTTTGCTTGATCCATATGAAAATAGACACAATGAGATTTAATTTCATATATTATTCACCATCAACCCATGTCTGTACAATTTCTTGTGATTTTTCAAAATCACATTATTTCTGATACTTGAATCTGTTTTTAAGTTACTTTCACATTTTTCTTAGTTTTCATGTGATAGTTACTACTTATTCATACATACTATTAAACATGTATATCATCAGCCCTTCTATTAGTTAATCACTAGCAAGTATTTACACATCATTCATTGATCATATCATATCAAAAGAAACCAAGTTCCTATACATGCCATACACAAAACGAAACGTCTAATTATACCAATGTGATTTCTTCGATAGTGTGATCGGTCTCCGACGTTTCCTTCGATCCCCGAGTGGCTTGATAAGAACTATAAGAAAAGGAAAATGAAGAGAGTAAGCACTAGGCTTAATAAGCTTACAAGTAAATAAATTACAACATTCAACATAATGAATAATTATACATAATATCACCTAGCCTCATAAACTTTCTTTACTTCTCATTTTCTACCTTCTTCTTTACTCATTTACCTTCTTTCTTACCTGACCTTTCACTATTCATAAATATAATCTACCTTTCCTTTGGCTGATAATTCACTGTAATTTAACGTGTACAATGACCCGTTGAACCACTCGAAATACTAAGGATACTAGGGTCGTTCCTGTTTATCAATATCCTGCCAATGTCACGTCTTCGACATGGACTTACATGAATTATTCCTGTCTCCAATGCCATATATATATAATATGGGCTTACATGGCTCATTCCTGTCTCCAAAGTCATATAATTGATATGGACTTACATGGCTCATTTCTGTCATGTCCTGTCTTATCAACCCCAATATCCTAACATTCCTAAGGTTCAAACGGGGCTTCCTAATGCTTTTTCTCTGTCACTTCGCCTTTAATTCGACTTTAAATATTCTCAAAAAAAAATAAGTATATAAATGCTGGAATTGAAAATAATAATTTAAAATAAAATAATATTGCATTTATTTACTGTAAACTTACCTCGTATGTAAAAATAGCTACTTTTACCATTTCGTCCACAACTTGGTATTTCCCCATTTTAGCCCGAATTTTAGTTTTCCTTGCTCTATCATTTAAAATATAGTCTAATTAGGACTCACATTATTCAAATTGACCCAAAATCATATTTTGGCAAAATTCCAATTTTACCCCTAAACTTTTGCATATTTGCACTTTTGCCCCAAAGCTCGTAAATTAAACTTCAGCCTATTTGCTTATGTTTTATGACATGCTGATCATTTTTCCCTTCTATGGCAGCATCAAATTCACACTCTAACATGCACTTATGATTATTAGGTATTTTTACCGATTAAGTCATTTTACTCGTTTTTGCTTAAAACCGAGTAGTACAAGTTGTCTAACATAATTTAAAACCTCATATTCTATCATAAAACACCAAAATACACAAATTTCACCTATAGGTATTTTTCCAAATATGAACCCTAGGTTAAATTATTGCTAGCATAAGCTTAATCGAGCTACCGGGACTCCAAAAACGTAAAAATCATTAAAACCGAGGCTGGAACGGACTTACAATCGAGCTTGGAAGCTTGAAAAACCCTAGCCATGGTTTCTCCTTGCTATATTCGACCATGGGGTTGAAGACGAGCAAAATTGGCTTTTAATTTTGTATTTTAATTCATTTTACCCCTAAATGACCAAAATGCCCTTACTACTAAACTTTCCAAAAATTCCATCCATGTCCAATTTTTGTCCATAGACTTAGAAATTGGTAAAATTACTCTTTAAGGACCTCTAATTAATAATCTAATTCAATTTTATGCAAAATACTTCTAGAACACAAGTTTTGCAATTTATTCAATTTAGTCCCTAATTTCAAATTAAGCACTTTATGCATAGAATTTCTTCACGAAATTTTCACACAATCATGCAAACATATCATAGACCTCAAAATAATAATAAAATAAATTTTTCTACCTCGAATTTATGGTTTCGCAACTACTGTTCCGTTTAGGCCTTATTTCGGGATGTTACAGTTTTGGTTGTAAGTTGGTCTGAGCCCAGTTTGGTTAATGGGTTTTTTATACCTTTTTCATGATTTCTAATAAAATACTCAGTCATTTTAAGATAAAAAAATGTTCAAATTAGTTAATATTATTATTTTTAATAAGAATATAAAAAAAATTATTATAAGTTATTGTTAATATTTTAATATATGAAATATAAATTTTAAATATTTTTAAGCAATAAATATTAATTATTTATAGAATTTAATTAGAACATATAAACTATATTTTAAATATTTGTAATTAGATATTAACACATTTATATTATTTTAAAAAATATTTTTTATTTTTAATTAATGATTTTAACACATTTGAAATTAAGCACTAAGAAAAAAAAAAGGGGGAAGTACTATGTTATTAGAGGGGTGAAAAAATTATCAAGCACCAAAAATGCTTTTGGGAGAGGAAAAGCTAAAACTTTTAACTTCTCCTTTTCAAGAGTGATTTTCAAAAATGCTTCTGAAAAACAAAAAAAAATTAGCCAAAAACAGCTTGTTTAGCACAACTTTTCTTTCAAAAGTACTTTTGGAGCCAAAAGTGTTTTTTTAGCACTACTAAACAAGCCCTTAATCACTTTTTAGGGGTATGCTCAATTTTTTAAACTGAGTTATGGGGCATTTTGGATGGACTGGCCTTATTACAAGATCAAGGTTTGGATAGGATCTTGATCTAAATTGATAGTCTGCAGATAGTCCAAGCAATCCAAAAGAAAACTTCAGCAAACCCAAATTCAACCTTCATCATGCGAATTCAAAAGTTGTTAGGGAACAAAGAACATTAGGTGGTAAGACGCATCCCTAGGGAGACTAATCATGTTGCTGATCGAATTACCAATATGATTTCTGTGGATATGGAGGGGTACATGATTTGGCAACAGTTCCTATGGAATTACTTGAAGCCTTTGATAGTGATAAAACTAACTGTGCTTTTGACATTGTTAGTTTAGTTGTTTATGGTCTTTGTTTATTCAAAAAATATCGAAAGAGAAATAGTGAATTAATTTGTAAGTTAAGAATACCCTTAATCACATTAGCCTTCAATAACTAGGAAGTAAATGAGATTTGACTTAACAAATAAATCAATGCCAAGATCGAGTGGCTTGCCTTTGCTTAAATATGATAAAGATGATTAGATGATCATTTATTTTATTAAACTAAAGTTTGATTACAAGGACACATAATTAAATAATGATGTGAATTTTAGTAAAACAGTTTAGGTAAATTTATTAAAGTGTGTATATATGTACGGAACATCACGGTATTAGGTTATGTTCAAAGGTATTTTTCTTGGAAGGTTTAAAAGTCAGAAAAGGTGTATAGTATTATTTGCAAAATGCATGCAAATGGAAACACATGAAGACACATGCCACAACGTGTGGGTCTTTACTCTCTATATTTATTTCTTTTATAATCAGAGATCAGATCTAAAGTGTTAACTAATGCACGATTGCACATGAACATTAGCTTCATATCACACATTAAGATAAGATAAGATATCATCACCCCTCCCTCTTTTCTATTTCATTCTTCATAAATAATCCTAACACCAACATAACAATGTAATATAACAAAAGATGAACACTCTTCTTCTAACGAGAAAATATTTTACACAACTATCTAATCAGAATGCAAGACGAGTGAATAAAAACCCTAATAAATAAAAGATGTCATACACAAAAACGAGCTTCATTTCAAGTCTTTTATTTTACATCATCTTCTTCGTACAAGAATATCCATAACCTAAATAACCGTAACAAATATATATTTTTTAATTAAATTGATGAATTAAACTAATATTCCAAAGACTATCTAATTTAATATTCGATCTAATTCTTTTTTAATGTAGTTTATATAGATAAGTTATCCAACTCCAACTCATCAATCTGATTATTATTTATGATAGAACATTTTTTAAAGAAGAAAAAAAAAGTCACTAAAAATTAATTAAAACATACTAATAACAGGTTGTACTATCATTGTTATTAGCAAACCCAAATCTAAATCCAACTCATTAAAATCTATACAAAATGCTTATATCATTAGTTTCATCAACAGATCATAATTATTCAATTATTAGTATACGCCACCTACACCATAGCTCAACTACAAGAAAATGGATGCAAATTCTCGATTTATAATCTTATTATTGCATTTGCATTTCAAGTTATTCAATAACATAATAATAATCTTCTCCATCTCATAAACAACTTTTTTTCAAACATTTCTATTTTTTTATTTGTATGAGATTTATCATAAAAAAACTTTCCAGTTTTATAAGAATAGGATCGATTCAAACAGTTAAATTGGTTAAAAGGAAAATAAATGATTTAATCCGATAGAGTAAATTATTATGAATCGATTAAAAAAACGGAAATTCAACTAGTTATGAATTATTTATTGTGTAATCAATTAAACCGAAAATTTATGCATATTTCACCTATTGTGTTACAAGAATTCTTGACAAATATCGACATATCCTTGGAACCATATAAATGGTTAGTAGAAGATAATTTTTATTTTAAATTGCTTGTACGAAACTAGGGTTTGGAGATTCCTAAGTTACACAAAAATTGTTGGGTAGTTGTTTAAGATATATGTCAACTATTTAACTTGTTATTGTCAAAAATAAAGATATTTTATCCATCATTTTGTTGGGAATATTATTAGATTCACCTACATTTATTTACTATTTTATTTAATCTGACCAAAATGTCCATTTTAAATAGATTTATTCATGAGTCGAGTTCAAGAAAAAATTTTAGGCTCATTTGATAGGATCAGGCCAAAAAATGAACTTATGTTTAAACCCAGCTTAGATAAAAATGCTAAAACTTGAGCCTGATTGGACCATATTAAATATTTTTATATAAAAATTATAATACTCATAAACATTAAAAATAAATATTTCCCAGCAAATTGAAAATAAATTTTAAAAAATCTTTATACTTAAATAACACTAACATATTCAAACAATAATAACAAAATAATAGTAACAAAATAGTGAGAAAATAACATTTTTTTCTTTTTACAAATTAGGGTTGAGGTAAGTTAAAAAAAGTCTTACCCGAGGCTTGGCTCATTTTTTAAATGGGTCTTATTTTTTTCCAAACTCATTTTTCGGACCTATATTTTTATCCAAACCCTTCTATTTTTCGAATGAACTGTTGTAATTCTAGCAAATGTAGTGAAATTACAAGTGAATAAACCTTTTATTGTTTAATAGATTTGGTCTTCATGCATATTTTATTACCTTGGAAAAGATGCTTCATTGATCAAACTAACCTTTACACTGTGGAACATACATATCATATGTTACTACCAATCATATTTTTATCCTCAAAATTATTGGATTTCTATTAGATACGCAATTAAATTTTAAAAAATTACAATTTTAAAAAGTTGTCATATAAAATTTTTTATATAATTTAAGTATTTTAAATAATTTTTTTATTTTTATTATAGCAAATAATTATCGAAAAATTATCTATATATGCAATCTAACTTAAAAAAAAAGGGTAATTATCCAAAAAAAAAGTTAATATTCATTAGAGGCTTATATCAGAAAAACAGGGGCGAAGCCAGGGACTGGCATGGCCTAGACTCCCCCAAAATGTAAAATTGTATTTTAGGTCTTTGAAATTTTTTAAAAATTTTAAATTAGTAAAGATAAAATTATACTTTTGTCCCCCCTAAAATTATAAAAATTCAATTTAATCTTTTACAAATTATAAAAATATAAACTATAAAAAATTAAAATTTTATCCGGCCCCCCTAAAGAATTTTTCTGGCTTCACCCCTGCAAAAAAATATTTGTACGATAATTTATCAAATTCCATTTTAGGCCATAGACAAAAAAAAATTTCTATAAAACTAGATTAGAGCAATTGTCGTAAAATTATAAGGTTAAACCTTTTTGTAAATTTAAAATTTAATTTATATATTTTTATTTTTAAAAATTTAGTCTCTTTACTTTTTAAATTTCAAAATTCAAGCACAATTATTAAAACTGTTAAAATTATTTCGTTAAATTCACATTCATTGTAATACCATTTTTTTAATTAAATAGCTGCCAAGTTGTTTTTTTTCAAAATTTCACACCAACAAATTAAACAAAAAAAATAGCAGCGTTAACAATTTGGACCTAAATTTTAAAATCTAAAAATTAGAAGAATTAAATTTTTAAAAAAAAGTAAAGAGACTAATTTTTAAATTTACAAAGAGCACAAGGTCCTATAATATATTTTAACTAATTTATAATAATAATAAAAAACAATACTTACTACTTAGGCATTTATTAAAACAAATGATCGAAAATACAATAAATTTCTTTTAAAAAAGAAAAGTTTATTTTAAGACAAGGAATGGAAGCAAATTCTCCTCCATCCCCCGTTATGGTGGCTCACCATATTTTATAAATGCCCCCTTTTTTTCTATAAAAAAAATATAAAAGGTGACTGAATTATGTATTTTTTATAAATTTAATTTTTTGTTCATTAATTTAATTTTTATATTGTGTTTTGATAAGTTCAAAATCAAATTTTTTTCTTTAATTCGTTAAATGATTTGACATGAATAATTTCTTAAACATATATACATGTTGACAATTTTTTTTTATAGTTAGAAAATAATTTGCAGAAAAAAAAATGAAATATGTAATATTTATCAAATTGTAAAATAAATGTCAAGATGTCACCTAAAATATAAAGAGTCAGGTCATACACGCTGAGGAAAAAATTAGCACATTTCAAAAGTTAAAAGGTTAAATTTTGTTATTAGTCCCTGTAATTTCTATAATAGTTGTGGATTTAATCTTTGTATTTTAATTTAATTAAATTTAGTCCTTATACTTTTTAAATTAGTCAACTTTAGTCCTTGTGCTCTTTAATTTTTAAAATTTTAGTCTTGACACTAATAGTAATTGTTAAATTTGTTCGGTTAAGTTTAATTACTGGTCTTATAATATGCGTACATTTGTAAATTTAATTCAAATTCTTCAATTGGATCATTCTAAATCATGGTACTTTTCGAATTTTAAAATTTCAGTCTTAATGCAAATGACATTCTTTAATCCATTAACTGGATTTTTAGTGAGTAATATGTGGAAATAATAAGCTGATATGACATCATATATATGATAATATGTTTGCCGCATCGAATTTTGGAAATAGCAGTGCTTTAACTTGATGAATTTTAACAATTATTGTTTGGTGAGGACTAAAATTTTAATTTTAAAAAGTATAAGGACTAAAAATGATCAAATTAAAGTAAAAATACTAAATCCATAAATTTCAGAAAGTACAGGGACTAACAGCAGATTTTAGCCAAAATTAAACGAGTAAAAGAAAAATCAAAGTGCAGCAGAAAGATTAAATCCGTAAGAAATAGATAGTATAGGGATCTTCTAGAAAAATTGACCTTTCTATTTTCATTTTATCATTCCCATCCAAATCCTCTCACTTTCCTTTACCTTGAAGAACTAGTTTTTCTCTCCTTAGATCTATATATCACAAGTGATCACTTTCCTCTCGTTTCCTCTCCTAATCAAATAACTTACGAATTCACAGATAAGAGAGAAGAAAGGGAAAAGAAAATGTCTTCACTTCGTTCAGATCCGGTTCACAGAATTCATCCTGAGCCGATCGATCACTTCGACCGTCTTCCCGATTCTCTTCTCCCTTTAGTCTTCAACAAGATCGGTGACGTTAAAGCTCTCGGCCGATGCTGTGTCGTTTCGCGTCGTTTCCGTTCCCTCGTTCCTCAAGTCGAAAACGTCGTCGTTCGTGTCGATTGTGTTATCTCTGACGACGATTGTTCCCCTTCTTCGTCTTCCTACGATAAGTCACGCGCCGCCGGTCCGATTTCTAACCTCTTACGTATCCTTCTTGGAGGCATTGTCAAACCATTTCAAGCTTTGGTTCAGTTTCTTGGTCCAAAACGGCCCGTTATCAATGAAACCCTTAACACCCACCCTGTCTCTTCCTCTTTATCAGTCGGTCCCGGTGCCGATGTTAATGATGGGGAAATGGAGCAAGGTGGGGTGACCCATCATTCACCGACGCAAGTACTTAGAAATTTCAACGAGATTCGTTTCCTCCGGATCGAATTACCCAGCGGTGAGTTAGGGATCGATGATGGGGTTCTTTTGAAATGGAGAGCCGATTTTGGGTCAACTCTTGATAATTGCGTCATCCTCGGAGCTGCTTCTGTTACTAAGAACGTAAATTTGCAAGTAGCGGAGTGTGGGAATGATGGGTTTTGCCCCAATAATAACATCGCCAACGGTTTAAATGTCGGTAACGGCGATGACAATGGGAGTATTCCCGAGTCGTTTTATACCAACGGAGGGTTGAAATTAAGGGTTGTTTGGACGATTAGCTCGTTGATCGCAGCATCAGCGAGGCATTATTTACTTCAACCGATAATCGCAGAGCATAAGACGCTAGATAGCTTGGTTCTAACCGATTCGGATGGTCAAGGGGTGCTTTGTATGAATAGAGATCAGCTTGAGGAGTTAAGAGTGAAGCCATTATCTGCTTCTTCTGCATCGAAAAGGACATTGGTGCCGGCACTGAATATGAGGCTTTGGTATGCCCCTCAGTTGGAATTGCCTGATGGGGTTGTTTTAAAAGGTGCTACTTTGGTTGCTATTAGGCCAAGTGAACAATCTGCTTCAAAGAAAGAGGTCTCTGATGCTTCTTGGTTATCAACTGCTTTTGAAGAGCCTTATGGAACTGCAGCTAAGATGCTTGTTAAAAGGAGGACTTACTGTTTGGAGATGAACTCGTTTTGATCTCTGCTTCCTGATCTTTGAAGGTAAAAAAATAAAAACCTTAAATGCTGGATATAAGAAAAAATGATTTGATGTTTGAATTATATATGTTAATCTGAAAATTCTTTCAGTTCTTCATGTAAATTGATCCTATGCTTGGTTAATAGGCATGCATGCTCTTAGTAGGCATTCCCTTGTTTACTATTGGGCCATTATACGTGCTCTTGATGTCTTTTGGCAATGCATGTGTAAGCTCAAACTATCTTGTTTCATGACCATATTGTTTTGTATAAATTAATGAATTTAGAGGGGAAAGCAATCATAATTGTTATTGGTTAATAGGAATTATTCAGTCTAATTTTGGCCTTGCATTACCATTTTATTTATGCATCGTCTATGAATATAAGGTTCATTTTGAGCTCATTTCACTCTTTACAGGGAGAGCAGTCGAGCACAATGGTCTAGGGGGAAGAAGGCATAGCATACTTTTGGAAAGCTGACGATCAAACAACAATTTTGTTACGTGTTGTAGCTTTTTAATGCAAGAGCAGTGTCCTGTGAAAGCTAAAACCTTGCTTATGAATGCCATTGAAAGCAATCGATGCATGTTGAGAATGCAGTGCAAGTGTTTCAGCTTTTGTTCTTCAACTGATAGCCAAAATGAATGCATCTGCTGGTTGTTTTTATGTCAGGCATATGCTTGTAAGAGTGCACACCTGCAACTAGATCTCATGCTGTGTAAGAGCGCCGAGTTTTTCAGTCCTTTTACTTCTTTTTTAATCTATAATCCTCTATATGTGAATATTGTAGGTATGAAGATGTCATGCTTTATGTTCTATACTTATGAAGTTAATGAAGAATTGTAGTTTGCAGTTTGCACCTAGCTTTTAATGTTTATTTCAAATTTTCTATACTCATCAAGGTTTCATTGATACTTTATGGTATTTGCTCTTTAAGATTGTTGAACTAAACAGATTTGTGGATGGACGGTAGAGAGGTCAGAACTCGGTCTAACTCATGAAAAAGTCCACTTATCATCTGTTTTTTTTTTTTTTCATGAGCTTGTTTCTGCATCTTTAAGATCCAACTCGATTAATCAGAATCTGAATTTGATCCACCTAGTTTGCTCTAAGTCAACAACCTGAATTCATTTGACTAGTACTAAAAAATAACTTGGACCAAAGTAACTTGAACCCAGAATGTTTCGAACTTAAAATGACTTAAACCTAAAAAAAAACTCAAGTAACCCAAACTTGAAACTGATTCTAAACAATTTGAGAATTTTAAAACTCAAATTGATCTATCTCTTCTCACCTAATATTTTCGTACCACTTTTAATCATCATTCCTGGTTAAATATAATGAATTTTCTTTAAAAGATAAAAGAACTAAGGGATGTAAATATTGAAATTTGACGAATGCATGAGCTCTGAATTTGGATTATTGTTGTTGTTATAAAAAACCAAAAGCCAGACATGATTTCACTATTATTAACACCTCCACGTTTACATGCAAAAAAAAGGTCACACGGTTGATACAGATGTGGAGTAAGTATAGAAAAAGTCATTCATAAATGCTAAGTTAAGCCTTCAAAGGAGCTTTAAAATCTCTACCACTTTTCTTATTTTCTAAGGAATTTACATCAATTGTTGCTAAACTAGAATGACAGCTATTGCTTTAGCTTTAAAGAAAGGTGAAATGCTGAAAATGCTAATCATTCTTTTGACTTTCTCATTTGTTATGATATAAATCATATTAAAGGGATCGCAACAAATAGTTTTTTTTATGATACCCGAATTCGAGTTCAAATTGAAAGATTATATCCTCGTACTAATATCCAAATATGTTTAACATGTGTGTTTAAAACAAATCCGAGCAACATTGCGGTTCATATACTTACACGTCCATGGGCTTCTTCTTTTTCGACCACTTTTGCTGCAGAAAGAACAGCAAGTTGATCACATTTTACCTCTTTTCAAAAGCAATAAAAGATAAACACTACCCACCAACCAAATGTCTATCTCAAAAGGTAAAGAAAAAAAAGATAGTATATGAATGGGAGTTGTTTTTTTGCCTGAAAGGCTGTTCTCAAATGCAATGAAATGGTAACATCAACAATGTTTCTTTCCTTCTGTCTCAATCATCCTTTTTTTCCAGACATTTTTCATGCTTGTGTTGTTAAGTGAAGAAGTATCATTATGTAGTTGTTTGAATTAGTCTTTATGTAAAAATTTTTTTTTATCTTTACTGTTGAAAATTTCATCTATTTTATTTGAAGGTACAAGTGGTACTACAAGTGTCATTGTTTAATTGCTCCATTAGTCACGTCAACACTTACAATAAAAAGAGAAAAATCAGTTTACTCTTTAATATAATATATAAAATTAATTTATCTATTTTTTTTAGAAGATATAGCAAAATATAATGCAACTCTTCACCCTCGAAGATTAACATTATCATTGTTTTATTTTCTTTTCATAAAGCATTTGTGTTTTGTCAACTCTGAAGGCATAAAAGCCCTATAGCCCATACACAAGTTTTGTATCGAATTTTAGATGTTTCATTAGGGCAGTAAGAGCAGTCCATTCCCGGCCCCCCATCTGCATTAATGGATTTCATTAGAAATAGTTTATCAGGTAAGATTTCACTTTCACATGAGCTTTACCATGTGCAGAACCCCCCATCATTGCAGTCATTGATATTTCACGTGAGCCAACTCAGTGATCCCACCAGTTCAATTCGACTAGCTATAAATTAACTCAACAGTTCTTTCATCCACCAAGACTTATTGACACCAATCTCAGGTTAAATATTTAACTGTTTAGTATGTTGTATGCTATAATAAGGATTGATGATGCTACCATGTGGCTTATACATAAAAAAAAAGTAATTTATATAAAAAAAAGCAAGACTATTTTATTATTTAATCTAATGTATAGAGATCAATTTGTTTAATTTTTAAATAAAGGGACTAAATAAATCAACGTTTCTATGTATTCAGCAAATTAATCTTGGGAGCTCTATCTTTTTTGGCGTATTATAAAGAATCGATGTATAATATAAGCTTATGTATTAAGCAATTTATCCCAACATCAAAAGCAAATGTCATTTTAAGCAAGAACAAATTGTTTCAGAGCTTGAAAACAGAAGCACATGAATCAATGTATAACATTCCAGTAGTAACATGGATTAGTGATTTCAATCATCAAAAACATATATATATGCCATTGGTACCTCAAAAAAAAAAAGAAAAAAAAAAGAGGTCGATGCTGTGAGGAAGGGTTTATGGCTGATAGACACAAGGCTGCATTTTAACAAATTTCAGGAAATTTTGTAAGATAGGGAAAAAGACAAGGCAAAAAAAAAAGAAGAAGGAATAACTTGAATTGAATTGGTTTTTGTTATACATGTTGGAAACACACAATGATTGACTTCAGAAAAGGATAAAACAGAAAATGCCAACAATTTTCGGAAGCACAGTAATAAAGGTATATCAAATAATCACCCAAATGCATGCACATTCACTCAATGCTTTTCCACTGCAGCTCTCTCCATATCTGCTTTCCTGCATCCAACATTTTTGCACCAAATATTAGCATAATATGGTTCAAATTGGTAAGACTACAAGGGAGCTGCAAAAAGTAAAAAAACTAAACCTCCTCTCATAATCAAACAATCCATTGTTGGAGATTCTTTGTTAAGGGAAAAATATTATCCCTTCTTCAACCTTTCATCATAATATGATCCCCCTAAAACATCTTCTAGTCATTCATTGACTGACATGACAAATTTGGGAATAGGCATATCATTCAACTAAACCAATCCACGTAACACCTTATTATAATTAGTCCCTGAAAAAGGGTGATTTTATTCTTCCATGATGAGCCTAGTAGAGCATCCGAGCAAGAAAATAAGTGACAATCCACTGTTCTCACCTTTTAAGTTTTTAGTAAAGCAACAACTCAAAGCTTATTAGTACACTTCAAACTCCTTGGACCATACATTCTGAAACCCTCATTCCCAAATTAATTATGCTATTCCTATTCAATTGCTGTTCTCACAGTACATTTACCAAGGGTCAATGCTTCACTAACATCTAAGTTTAATAACACAATGGGGTGAAATTCGTTTGCACAAGTTTAACTCCATTTACCCTAAGAATGACTTCAGCTAGTACTAATAAGGGTCCATGGTGTTTCAGTTTGGAAGCTTTTGGATCTTAATGTATGAAATGTATGTTGTTTTGCTACTTCTAGAATTTAAGTTGATTACTAAAACTCATATTTAAGAATAGAAGATAACAAGCAATATCCCTTTCCTTCTCTATATTTCTTCCTATATAAACAGTCCTGAGCAAAAGCATTAAGTAAATTAAATACATAAAAAAAACAAATATTATCTTCTCAGGACATGAAAGTTAATTTACTTTCCTAGTGAATGTCAACAATAATTTATCTTATATGAGTAATCTAACTCAGGTAGAAAAAAATTGCTCAAAATCTAGTCAAGTTTGAAGTCCCTAGAACAGCTTTTGGTTTAACTCCCTATAGTTTGCATAACCTCACTAACAAAGCCACCCGTTTGGAGTTGCTTTTGGATCAAAAGCTGTGATGGAAAAGGGGCTACATTTTGTTGCATGTAAACTTTCATTAACCTTTGAAACCAAACATACCATACAAGTAAAGATGCCATGACTTTTGAAGAACACTTTTTAACCTAAAGGAATATAAACACTCTAGATAAAGCATATAAGGCAAGAAAAGTGCAAGCATAGCAATACCAAGGATCTTCTAAACTATTATTACTTTGAATTGATATAACTTTTAGCTTTGCTGTGACTCAATGTCAACAGCTAAAACATCAAGAAGATGATACATAAGTTAAATCTATAATCTCCACATTTTAACCTTCAAACATATAAAAGAAATAACCCTAGCTAGCATTCTTAAGATACTTTTGTAAAGACAGATTTCAAAATTAAGTGGAAAGTATTCTCAAAAGAAGTAACCTTCTTTTTTCTTGAACAATGAATTCTTAAATAATGTGAAGAAATTATGGGAGCAGTTCTAAGGAATTCATCAAAATAAAGAGCCTTTCTTCTATAGGACTGAATATAAAGATTTGAAAATAGAAAACTAGACTAGTTTTGTCACTAGTAGTAATCTTTAATTTCCCTTGCACAGCTGGTATTTAGCCTTATTTTTCTATCAAGAGGACAACTCAAACATCTAACTTTGTTGATCATGATTTCTAATTTCTTTTACAATTCTTAAACTACCATTTCTCAAAATCTAAATCTTATTTATAAAATTCTTTATTAGGTGTTACTTTCTCTTCTAATGGGATAAATCTTAAAACTACACATGAATTTTGAACTAATGCACAATTTGATACATAAACTTTGACTTGGTGTAATTATACACATGAAACTTTGACTATGGTTTGGATGTATATATGAAACTTTAATTTTGATTTAACTGTATGCATTTTAAAAAATAAATACATCAATTTATTTATATATTAGACAAATATAAATAATTATGTATGCAATATATAAACCTAAAATGGTTCTATAATGATAATTGTGTAAGTGATTAATAAAAATTAAATCAAATGTAAATTTCATAAATAAAAAATACAGAAAATCAAAATTTATATATATCAATGAGTTGTTTTATGTTTGCTGATTTACTATTTTTGTGGCCTAACAAGGAAGGTTTTGAAATTGATTTTCTACCATTATAGTTTTGGTCATTATTAATATTACTTTTGACCTTACATCTTACAAATTCAATTATACCTTGGGAAGCCTTCTAACCATAAGATTACTTAGTAAATTACTGGCTTACATTACCTAATTTAGCTTATATGAATAAAATGCAAGATTTTATTGTTTTGTTGATATGATAATTTATATGAATTGAAAATATATTTTACTAAATTATGCTTATTATATAATTTGCTTCTTCTTCTTTTTAACATTTAAACAAAGAAATTGAAACAATTTTAGTCAAAATAGACTTATATATGCTAGATAGAAGTTTGCTTATCTTTTTTGAGTGAATTACAGCTAAATACATGATTGTAAATATGTTAGAAACCAAAATTAGATTTCACCAGCACTTGAAATATCTGAGTAGGACATTAAATTGGAGTTTTATTTTATTTTGATAAATAAATAAATAAATAATTCTTATTCAATTTAAATAAAAATAGTTCATTAGTTTCATATAGTTTAGAAATGTTTAAATTCTCACGAATGATAGAAAAAAAAAACAAAAAAATGGGTTAGAGAATAAGGTGTAATGTATCAATATTATAAAAAAAGAAAGGTAAAATTTTCATAAAATTAGAAATTCTACATTACCTAAAAATGATATGATAATGAAAATATCCCATATATTAGTAAATCTTATCATTACTAGAAATGCAAGACTAAGGATTCAGAATCCAAATATGAGAACATAAACATCAAATACATTGGCACTTGGGACTTTAACTTGAGGGCTTTGATTGAATTCAAAGTTCAAACTACAGGCACATTTCTTTTAGTGTGTCTCTATGTTTTAGCCATTTTTATTATAAGAACAGTGACAGCTAACTTACAATAATACACAAATAAAATTTTTGCCTTTTCTAAACCTAGGAAAACATTTACCTTGGGAGCAGCCATTAGTGTTGTTGAAGTTTGAGAGCTCGAGGTCTTACGTGCATGGGTTTTACTCTTTTTTTTTTCAAGATTTAATTTACTCCTAATTAACAACTCAGAAACCTGACAGGTGTTAGCTGGTGATTGCCATATGTCCAGTAGGGGGCAAAAATAAATTAAGGTTCTAAAGCTATATACCAAAGTAAAACCTGATTTCAAAAGTAAACTTTAATTGTTCTATTCAGTGCCCAGCAAGGCTTGGCCACCAAGCAACTAACACCTGGCATGAGTTCACATATGTTAGGGGGAAGGGAACCAGGAAGAGAACAAACAAGGAGACAAGTAGCCGGTCCTTACTCACAGCAATCCATGCAGGAATCATGAAAAGACTATATAATACTTGAAACCCACAATTAAAAAAATGTCCCCAATGGTAAGACTTTATGAATACCAAGAAAGTGAGTGATTCATGGTACTATGCTATGCACAGGCACGACACGTAAACCCAAAAAAAAATAGCCAAAAACAAATTTAAAATAAAAAAAGAACAAGAAAGAAGAACCCTTGAACCAGGCACAAAAATTTGAACTTTAACTAAGAAAATTTAAGCAAAGGGAATATTCGAATGCAAAATGCCAGTTAATGAAGATGTTGAGCTTACCAGGGAAAAGATGGAGCCAGATGGAAACCATTTTTAAAGGAAACTGATTAGTTCTTGCCTTTTCCTTTCTGGTCTGAGCTCCTGTTTCCATCCCCATAGCAGAGCTGCAAGCGGCCATCTAATCCAGCCGTGAATTGATGGTGGTGATGATTCTCCACTGGTGGTGTACCAATGTATAAGGGTGATGATCCATCTATAGAAGAAAACCTCTGGAGGTGATGAGGCAAAAAAGGAGAATTGGACTGAAGGGTCCCCCTATTGAAACCAGCAAGGCCGGAAGAGATTGTGAAATTGAGGTTGTAGTCAACCCCTTGCCCCGGTTGTGTTGTTGCCACCGGGATGAGATGGTCAGGGTTTGGAACAAACGAGAAATGCTGCATCTCTTGATGGTTTTCACCTGACACGGTGAATGGTGGTGTTGTCATTGGTTGTTGCAAAGAGTTCACTAGATGGATTTGTCCTCCAGGAAACCCTGAAGAATGATGACCTCTTGAAGAAGATGGTCCAAGTAGCCCCGAGGTAAAGTAATCCATTGGAGTCACTGGCCAAAGCCTAGCAGTACTATTAGCCTTTTGGTAAAAATCAGACTCCGCATTAGGGTCTTGATGTGCTGAAGCTGAAGCTGATGCTGAAGGACTAGTATTATTGTTGCTAACATTGCCAATACCATTAGTAAGCAACTCAGTAAAGGAGGAGTTTTGAGAAATGGGGTTCACATTTTGTTGTTGATGACCCTCCTTTTCTTTTGCTGTTCTTTCCCTAGCTCGTTCCCGAGCTTTTACACGGTTCACACGGGTCCCAGACCTTGAAAGTGATAAACTCGAGTTCTTACGAGTCTCAGACGTGCTACTGGAAGCTGATTTGGACAAGGAAAGGTGTTGTTGGTAATTGCTTGGATCACCATCTAACTCAACTTCAGCTGAGTCAAACCCTTGTTCTATTCCCCCACTCCCTCTTTTCTCATCACTCAGTTGCTTTGGTGTATCAGGGAATGAAGTGTTAAGTGAAGGAAGTTCAGCAATAGCATCAGAAGCTGCTTTAATTAGCCACTCAACAGCTTTACTAGGCTGATCATACCCCAACCGATCTTGTAGGTCATAAAACTGTATAGCTGTAGTGACAGATAACCTTACTCGCCGGTCCCTTAACCCTTTCGAAGTCCATACCTTGCTGTGCCGATCTTTCCCACCGGAGGCTCGAGAAACCCTAATAATCCTCGAAGAGTTATGCCAACCTCTAAGAGAATTAGTACCAATGGTGTCAGCTACACCACCATTTGCAACAGCAGTAGCAGCAGCCCTTTTGATGAGCTCTCCATCTTCCTCATCATCAGGGAAGTTGCTGTCGCTACCTTTTTGACCTATCTTGCTTGTCTCATTCCTTCCATTACCAACTGTTGAGAACTTACAGGTTTGTGTCTGAATCTCATCCACCTCCATACCACTTTCATTACTTTCTCACAAAACCAAACAACTCAAAAACCTCCCCCCTCCCCCCCCTTTTTTCCCCCTGTTTTTTCAAAGAACAAGAAAATCTGGGGTTTTTGGATTAATGTTAGAAAGAGAAAGAGGAAACAGTGGTGATGGTGTGAAGGGAGAAATTAATGAAAGTGGGGTTAAAATGTTCTATGCATTGATGACCATTACACAGAGGGGTACTTTGGATTATGTAGTGATAAAAGGCCTTTGATATATCACAGTCCAAGTCAGGCTCTCTCTCTATCTTTCTATCTCTCTCCTTTAAGCTTTTTGCAGCTGCAGTGCTTTCAAAAGCAAAAAAAAACCTGAAAAATGGCAGCCACACCCTGCAAAGAAAAGTACAAAAGAAAAAGAAAAAAATTAAAATTAGAAGATAAGGTAAAAAAAAAGCATCTGATGCTTCAAATTATGCATTTAACAAAACTCCATTTAAAAATTTTAACCACACACAACAGTTTCAAGGTTGAAAACCATGGGATGAGTGAGAGATCTTACTTACTGCCTACTGCTATATTATATGTTGTTTAACTCTACCTAAAGTGTTTCAAAGTCGATAAGCCTTTAACAGAAGTTGAAAACGGAAAAGCTACTTGAATTGTAATTACATTGCAGCAGCTAATATATATATATATACCTTGAATCTGACAGTAAACCTCTTTTCAGCTTCACAATTAAGCTAAAGAGAAAAGACAGTAATTACTGTACAATTTGGTGAAGAACTGAAAAAAAAAAACCCAACCCTTTCTTCTTTTTTTTTCTTCTCTCTTTTCTCTTCCTTCAGTTATTTAAAGCTTTTTCTTTTAAGCTGACCCTAAAAATGGCAGACACTACCATCACCACCATTAGTGTTTTAGCTTAATAAAAAGACTAGTAAATGACAAACCACCCCATTAATAAATAAACTGTTCCTGAAATTACCAACAAAGAATAAAAACTTTCAAAAATCAAAGACAAAACGATATTTCGTTGTTTTTGCTCACTTTGAAACAATGTAAGTTGTTTACAGGTGTCGACTTCTTACACAATAAATATATCACACACAAAAAAGGGTATGTTTTGATTTTTATTTTTCCCTCTTTTTCTTTTCCTTGCTCTTCACTGATTGAAGTCAAGATAATAGCCCACAACTTAAAAATCCAAAACCAGACTAACAGATCTGCAATTCACTGCTTCTTATGAAGAAAGCTTCAGCTCTAAACAGATCTGTTACCTGCAAAAAAGAGGGAAACAAAAGAGTTCTTGAGATATCATGATTAGCTTCTCAATTAACTTTGATCAAAGTCCTAAAAAAGCTACAACCTTTAATACTTGTTATTTCCTGTTCCATTTAAAAAAAGGTGGGTAATTTACATCATCTATCCTTAGTCTCAAAACAAGTAAATAGTGGTTAAGAAAAGATTTCATTTTTATGCATAGACCAAATTTATTAAACACACACACACACCCACAAGCTTTACATAATCAAATCCACTCTTTTAGCTTCAAAAAAAAAAGAGAATATTAACAAAGTTTAAAGAAGCTTTAGTCACATCTCCCCCTACAAATTCATGAAACTATAAAAAGGAAAAAAAAAACAAAACAAAACTTTCATTAGAAAGCAAAAGTTAATGAATTCACTTGAATTCTCATTAAAAAAAAACTTACAGCTAATTGCAAGGATTGAGTTACTTTGTAAGAGATGGTGAGACTTAAGACAGAAATGGAAAAAAAAAAACTGGGAATTGGTAAAAAGGTGGGAAGAGAAGAAGATATTTAGAAGTGAGGGTGTTTCTGTATATAATATGAATATGAGGTTTAATGTGAATAAAAAGGAGAATATATATCTATATGTGTTTATATATATATATGAGAAAGAAAATAAGAGAAAAAGCATTTCAATTCATCACCATTCGATCGAACAAATGAGCGGCTTATCGGGAAAGGACCAGACACTGCGCCGTTCCAATCTTTAAGAGATGTCTTCTTTCTCCCACCCTTTGCCCTCTTCTTCCTCTTATATTTACTAATTTGCCATTTCTTCTATGCTTTTTTATTAGGTCTGACCCAAAAGAAAAGAAATCAAGAAAATTGATTTTGGTTTCACTACCAAATCATAAATAAGAAAATAATATATTTTAATACACTTGAATTATAATTTTTTTATATTAATAATAATATATATTTATATTAATAAAATTAAAATTCATTCGATAAAATATTTTTATACTACTACCAGTATTAATTATGAAATGGATAAAGATCAAAACTAGAAGCTAATATTATATTTCTTAGTGTAACCCCTATTTTATAAAATTCATGTTTTTCTATTAGATATTACCTGGTTAACTTAACGTGTATATATCTCATTAAATATAAACTTATTAATTAATTTTTCAATAATCTCTCATTTGATTAATTGGAAGCCTTTAAACTTTGCATATAGGTAATGGAAATTGGTTTTTTATTATTTTCACCATATCAACTTATCAAATTTTAAGGGTAAATTATTAAAATAGTCAATTTTGTTTACCTCAGATTACATTTTAGTTACTTATGTTTAAAATGTTACGTTTAATTAGTCACTTACGTTATTATATTATAACATTTTAATCATTAAGCCGTTAATTGTCGTTAATGGTGTAATGTTAAGCTGACGTGGTACGTTAAATCATCATTTCAAACAAAAATTTTAGGTTAAATTCTACAATTAGTCGCTATATTATTTTTTATTTTGAGCAATTTAATTTTTTCCTTTTATATTCTTTTAACTTTCGTTTTTTTTTCATTCTCTTTTGTTTCTCCTTTTGTTTTACTCCCTTCTCCATTTCTTTTAACGTAGTTTTTTTATGTTTTCCATTTATTAAAACTAGTTCACAAGCTTACCTCACTCGAAAAAATTAAATTATTAAAAAAAACAAAAGTATAAGGACTAATTTTTACAAATAGAAAACATAGAAAAACTACGTTAAAAGAAAGGAAGAAAACATATGGAAAAGCAGAAGAGAGTACTAGAAGATAAAGGAAAAAGGAAAAGTTAAAATAACATAAAATTAAATAATTTAAATTGTTCAAAACAAAAAAATATGGAGACTAATTGTATAAATTAACCTAAAATTTTTGTTTAAAATGATGATTTAACGTACCACATCAACTTACCGTTACGCCCTTAACGACAACTAACGGCTCAGTGGCTAAAATATTACAACGCGATAACGTAAGTGACTAAAATATAATTAGAAGTAAATAAAATTGACTCTTTTAATAGTTTACCCATGAAATAAATTTCAAAGTATATATATATTCAAATTATTAAGGATTTGGACTTTCATTTTGGAACTGCAAATGTCAGATGTTAATTAGTATAAATATAATAAATTATGTGTAAATGTTACAGGATATTCATTTTATTAATTTTCCCATCATTTTTATCTAGCTTGAATTAAAATATGCTTCTGCTATGATAATTTAATTTTAAATAACCTTTTTTGGCATATTAATTAATTTCACTTTAATCCAATTACGTACTCTTATCTCCCTGAATTCAATGGGTTTTTTTTTTATTTTTTTTTATTTTACTAATCAACCTTCTTTTTTGGGGGGATAATATAAGATGCCATTATTGGCATTGCCAACTGACATGTTGATTAATTTCCTCTTCTAAAACGCGAAATTGGGTATTAGCTTCAAATTATACGGTAAACGGTAATTATTTGATTTTCTTTTATTTTATCGATAATTATTGAAGTAATTATTACAAACACTAAATTAATTAACTAACACAACTTAAATTGGTTCATCCACACATATTTAAGGCTCGAATTAAATTTCACAATTTTCAAAACCTCAACTTTATCATTAAGTCAATACGTAGATAAAAATATAAAAGTTTAATGGATTTCTTTGAAGGGATCCTCCAACAATCTTATCGAATCAAGGTCACTTCTTCCAACTAATCACATGCATCAATGAACTCAACCCCCGCACACTTTCATTCAATTGAAAACCCTTGCATAATTATCCAAGTATACTTTCCTTTACGATCACCAATTCCCGCATCGAGACTTGAATTTTTTTTTTAAGTTAATTTTTAAATTTGATCATTATTCTCATATTGAGGCTTAAATTAGGTAATTGTTTTCAATTTGGGCTTGAACCTTTTTTTTTATCTTAGTGGCTTTTTCAACTTGACAATTATTTTCAAATTAAGGCCTGAACTTTAGGATTTTCATGAACTAACTTGGAAAAAAAAAAAGAAAAATCAAACTCCAATGTAAGAACTAAATTGAACGAAAAAAAAATGGCTCCAATGTAAGAATAGTTGTCATGTTCAAGTTTCAAAAAATAATTTAACCCTTCACCTTATCATTACAATGTTGAAATCTCTTATTACATCTCTATTATCGTCATTCTCCTCTTAAGACTTTCATAAAAACACTCAGAGCACAAATTTCAAACCCCTCTTAATTTATCTTTATTCTTTTTGTAGTTACAACATCCGTTTTATAGTACGTATTCGGGATTTATAATTATCTTTTTTTAATAATGTTGTCTTTAAAGTTTAAATCTCGTTCTCTTATTAAAAATACAACATATTTTTCTATTACACCTAATATTTATTGGTTCTTAATTTACCTTTTTATTTTGCAATATACTTTACTCATTTAGCCCTAAAAACAAGATCTAACCTATGAAAGGAAGACCTTAGCAAATATATAAACCAAAATGTTCATTTTGTTTTTCTAAGTTGAAAATTACACTTAATTTTTTTTCTTGGAAAGATAATTCATTCCATAAACAAAAATGTCAGCCCTGCAAATGAAATTATTGGAATGCATGTAAACCTTGAACTAAAAATAAAGTGAAAGAACAAAAAGTTAATCTTCTAGAACTTGATTGTCTGATTGCCTAAGTTTTTATTAAATAAACATTAAATGAAAGATTAAATCTAGATTATCAAACTCTAAATCACAGTGTTTGGTATTAGAGAAAGTTGAAGAAAGCAAGAGATGGGTTATTACATGTGCTATGTATCCATCGCATAGATACTTATCAATATCATTTGCTATATATCGATCAAGACCTCCATAAATCTTAAGAAAAGAAGTGAAAATGGAGGAATATGTGATGCTCCATCGATATAATGAATTCAATCCTTCCATTTCGAGCTAAGATTGTAAACCGTAGCTTTGGGTTTGTCAGTGTTTTTGATATACTACTGTTGTCTCTGCTTCAAATGAAAGTAGCAGTTTATGTCAGAAATTTATACTAGCTAGTTAATTGCTAGAGTGGGAAACTTGAAAAAGCTGTACCCTACAATTTATTTCATTTAATGGGTGATGTCATATTATTGTGAATTTTTAATATATATTTGATTAATATAAAAAAATAAACGTTTTAAAAATTAGGAGTTGAATTTTATTTGATACATGGAATTGAATTTTAGTTATTGTTAACAAGGATAAAGATCTATTTAATACGAAAAAAATAGAATTTTATATATTTTTAATATGTATAATTATAATAATTAAAATTAAATATATTTTTTATTTTTATTTGGCTTAGGTATTTAAAAAAATTAAAATTAATGAAATTTATTGTAAGAATAAGCAGTAGGTTGTTAAAGACTGGGGCCAGATTTTGGTACATAATTAATTTTGGGTGGGAATGTGTATGTGTGTTGGTCATATAATTCATCCACTCCCACTTGTTTAGGAACAACTTTTGTTTAATTAAAATTTCATAAATAAATAAAAATTAATGTTACACCATGCCAAGTGTATTCCATCCATTGGAGAAAGGGGCAATTCAAACAACTTAGTACCAACAAATCAATTAAAAATGTAGGCTAAACAATATCTTAAAAGTAAATATGATTAGTTAATGAGAAGTATTAATCAAATATTTAATGGTGCTGGAAACATTTTAATAAAGAATTTAAGTCATTAAGGGTTTAATTAATGTTAATGTGATGAATTAAAAAATATAATAAGTTGTCGGAAATAAGAACATTTGTTGGGCCATGGATGCAGCAAAAACCCACTATAATCCCTTTGCTGCCAAACAGAATGGCAGAACTATCTGGGCATCCCACATTTCTGTGTCTAGTCACCCTCCCCTAATGCAGTTATATATATAACATGGATGACCCTATTTTTAGTTAAATTGTGGGGTTATATGAAAAGTATTCAAACCCTTAGGTGGGATAAAAATCCACTAATCTTATAATACAATATATTATTGGATTAATATAGGTAAATTATACATATAATCACAATTATAATTGTAAAAAAGTATCAGGTTAATTATAAATAATCATAATTTATTATTATAAAGTAAGATTAATTTTTTTATTATAATATATTCAGACCTATACTAAAATAAATATAGAATGAGAACTCACACGTTGGTTACAAAAATTGAGACTCGAACTTGAGATTTTAAAGTTCTCAAGGCCTTATCCTTGTCTTCAAGCTATGACCTTGTTGAGAGAGTTCGATTTTGTCAAAAGAAGTTTGTGAAGCATTGTTGTATCCCAGTAAACCCTTTAATAAGTCAATATTATAACCAATGGAAGTTGTCTCCCAACTCTATGAGAGCTTAAGTGCCTAATAGGTTGAAAGCACCTCACCAAGTTCTAATGATCATCCACCAAGAAAATCTCAACATTTGTACTTACTTTGAGTTGAATATGTGCCTTATAAATTATAGAAAACTTGTGGGTAAACTCCCTAACCATTTGTGCTAACAATAATAATTATATTTTATTTTTGTCATATCTTTTACTTTATTACTTCTTATTTAATAATTTTTAAGCAAATACATATTTAATTATAATATTAACTTTAAGATACTCTTTTTATTTTTGTATTTTAATTAAATTTTCATTAAAACCTTCTTAATAAGGTAATTAATTAATTCTACATAAAATAATTTAATGAATTAATGTCAAAGCTAAGATATAATTAAGTTAGATATATTTTTAAAATATTTAATTATAACTGAAGTGAAATATAAATTTTATAAAAAATAAATTTGTTTAATTTTATAATATGTAATTAAAATTTTGTTATTTTATAGCTAAAAATATATAAATGAATAAAGTAAATAAAAAACAATAGATAAATAATAACAAGAATATACTTGTCTTTTTATTTAAAAGTTGTTAAATCACAATCGGATTTATGGGTTTTTTTTTCAAAACTAAGAGGTAAGTGAGAATTCTTGAAATTATAGAGCGTTTTTCTATTGAGCATCTTAGCTCATCTTGTTTTGATAACCTTATTAAAATCATAATTTTTTAACATATTAATTTTTACTCTACCTTCCCTGAGTTCATTCTCGAAGGAACCCCATTTTATTTAAAGCATTTCGTTGGATTCCTTCCGATCTCCTTATTTTCTAATTTTGTTAGAAATCATATAAAGACAATTCCTATTTGAGATAACTATTTGTGCAAGTATTTTACGATTCAAAAGCAACTGTTTCTTGTACAGATTGTATATTAATCTACTATAACTATAGGATAACCCCACTCCGCGAATTATTGCATTTATTCGAGTGATCCACAAACGACGAAAATCCCTTTTTTTCATATCTTTGTCCCGATGAGTTGAAACCAAATCTCTTATTCTTTATTAAGTAATAGTTCGAGTAAGTCTTGAATGAGCTCCTCGAAAGCTTGATGCAAATAAACTAATTTTTTTTCGACGTCTATGAGCTATATATTCCTGTTTAATTCTGGCCATTGAATCAAAGAAATTTTGATGAATAAGTAATTCTTTCTTTCAGTTATTCTTTTCTAGTCTATTATTAACAAAACGGATCCTTCCAATGTATGAAATAAAAATTCCAATGGCTTTTGCTATTCTAATATTCCCGACCACAATTTTTCCTTTATTCTAGGCATTTCATTTTGCCTTGAAATAAGAAATTGTATTGATACAAGATATCAAAAAGGCATATTAACTAAAATAAAGGAGTAAATAGAAATGGATAAATAAATAGTGGGTTCCATCGTTTCTATAGTTACTTCTTAAACGGTGAGGTCCTCTCTATACACCGGAGCTCATTCCTTCATTTAATTGGTAACTTATACAATTCACACTCTTCGGCTCAACTCATAATTTTCCAATAATAGACCTTTCACAATGAGATCTATCTTATACAATAACAGTATGTAAGGATGAGGATTAATTGGGTAGTTGACCCTATTAGTTCATTTTTTGCAAGAGTTGAAGCATACTCTTTTTGCTTTTTAAATAGTATATATTTTCCTCGCTTAATGGATAAATATTTGCTACTAATGGGTAATTTTCTCTCATCTTAATTTCCAAGATTGGATTTGGGTCAATCTAAACCATAAATTTCATACACAATATAAAGATATGGTAGATCTATACTAAATCTGAGGGGTAAGTGTCTTTCACCATAGTTTATTTACTTATTTATGTTTTTACTTCTATTTGTTAAGCTGAGTGGTAAGAACCTAATGCCTCTTAAACAATATAACAATTATAGGAATCTGGATTCGGATAATAGATATCTAAGGGAGTCTATCACCTCCGAATCTGCAACGAATAATAATTTTCACATCCGAATCTGAATATTATTTGAATTAGTAACATTCCAATATGTAAAATTCAAATAAGATGTCTGCATAATACCAAATTCGGATTTAAATTTATTCAATTTTTGAATATCGAGGGGTGGCATATATTCATGAGAGAAATCTGTTGGATAGAATAAAGAAATTTGTTTTTCTTGATAAAATACTTCTTTTTTCTTCTTCTCATGTTTCGTTTCAGTATTCTATCTTAATTATAAAACATAGTGTAAGCCTAAATGACAATAAACTCAATTGTATATAACATGTACATAATAATAAAAAAAATATTCAATCAAAGTACCCACAATTGTTGTCTTCCCAAATGTTTGTGAAACATGATTGGTTAGATTATTAATCCAACAATATATATATTTGTATGTACATTATTCAATAATATGATACATATGTAAGCACTTACGTGTATGTGTATATATATATAATAATTACAGAAGAATTTTTTTTTATAGTACAATCTCATATATATTAAAAAGCCAACGAAGTTGAAAGGAGAACATTGTCATTATTAATGTTGCCTATATTTCCATATTCTTTGTCTGAATTCTCATGTAAATAATAGACGTACAAATGATAATCCGAAATTTCTTTGAAATTTCGCATCTAACATGTTGTTTTTATAAGTCCCAATTTAAACACTTCAGTGATTTTTTTTCCTTTTTCATTTTTGGGTTTGAAATTTTCTAATTTAATGATTTATCAGATTTTTTTTTATATATATTATATGTTTTCATAGAGAAGTAATACGAGAATTGATGTGAACTTTTGTAGTACATAAATCAAACAAAACTTTTGTAGTACATAAACCAAGTTTTGTGAATAAAACCAAAGTGGCATTAAAAAAAAAGAAGAAGCCATAGATATTGGTTTAAATGATGGCTTCCACCTTTTTGTTTATGTATTCCGTACAACCCCATTTTCATTTCCATGAAGAGGGCATGATGGAAGTTCGGCTAAGCAAATGACACACAGTACCGGCACATGCCATAGTGTTTTATTTTTAGAGAAAATAAGTTGAAAAATCATTTAATAGGGTATACCAATGCTCTTTAATCAACGTTTCGTCTTTAAATTTTGTGAATAAAAAAAAAACAATATTATAAGAGTTTAGTCGTTTAAGTTTCTTTTATTTATACATCTTAAACGTTAAATTTAATCGAAATTTATTGAAAATCAAAACTTACTTATTTGATTAAACTCAAAAAGTTGTTATGGAATTAAGGAAATAATTAGTACCATAATTCATTAGTAATAAAAAAGAAAAAAGCGTGTTCTCGAAATCCAATGTTCAACGAGTTGCCGCTTAAAAAGAAGCCAAACTTTAATATAATCACCCAATCCCCACTTGCTCTAATCCTTCACAATTATAACTTTAAACATTAAATTAATGTATTTTAATAAATAAAAAAAGTCAGTACAAAAGAGAATTAAGGAATGAGTGGTACCACAAGTGCATTTGTTTAGTACTAACATCATGATAAGCAAAGGCCACATTCTTTCCGGTGCCCCAACACATATGATCTTTTCTATTTAAATAGGGATAAGAATTTATTATTATTTTTTTAATTTTGACATTTTATTTTATTGGAAATGAAAATTTTTAATATTTAATAATTTAAATGTTTTTCATAATTATTTTAATTTTTAAATTAAATTAAATTTTCAAAAAAATTTGGTTTAAATTATTTCTATACTATTAAATTAATTTATTTAATAATTTATTGTATAATAAAGTCACTTAGCAAGTACGTTGATCCTCCCAATCACTTGCCAACCACCTGAATTTATTAAGATTTAAACTGTTAGGATCGTCTCGATTAAGCAACGAACAAGTAAAAATAGTAGAAGAAATTGAGAAGATGAACACACAAATTTAACGTGGAAAAACCCCTCAAAAGAGGATAAAAAACCACGGGCAAAGATAAATTTACTATAATGGCAAAAGAATGAAGAGTACAAAAGATGGAGATAAAAACTAAACCCCGAAAACCCGAAAAACAAAGAACCCTCAAACGTAAACACAAAATTCTCTGAATGTGTTATGAGTTCTAATCTAATGGGTGTCACTTTATTCTAAGATTGTAAAGGAGCCTATTTATAGGCTAAATTAGTAAGTCAAATAAACTATACTAATAAATGCTAAATATATTATACTAATAAATACTAAATCTTCTAGAAAGAAAATATATTTTTGTTTAACTTGACTTGCAAGCAATCTCTTAGAATTTGGGTCACACAATTCTAACATAAACATACCTCAGCAGTGCACTAATGCAACAAACCTTAAATTTTAACCCTTAACACCAAACCTCACATTATAACTCCCAAAAGTTTTAGTTCATCCCTAAAATTATTTTTGTAGAATTAATATATGGGTATACAGATGAAGCATGGGTTTTGGAGATTGTAATTGATTTTTATGAATTAATTTTAAACACACTTTTAATGATTAAACATTTTTATGAAGTAGTAAATTCTACCACCTTTGACTTTAATGACTTTTGTTTATCTGTATAGATTTTCATGTTTGTTGGATGCCCATGTTTATAGGCCTGTTGAGATTTAGTTGTCCAAAACACTGGAGTAATATTCTCTAGTCGAGCATTTCTTTCCACTGCATGTTGAAATACTCCGTTCTCTTCTGTTGTTCCAACATCTTGTTGGATAGACTGTTGGTACAACAGTTTGAACATCTGTTTAGGGCAACCTATATGCAGTTTAAGGTTGTCATTTTTTACTTAGTTATCCATGATATGTTTCTCAATTAGCAAATGATCCTCAGGAAGCTATGTCTTTAATTGTTCTTCATAGCTGCTGATTGATTTTTGAAGGAAGAAGGATCGACGATCCTTAACTCTCAAGCCTTATCCTTATTTTTTAATCTTTTTACATGGAGACCAAGCTAGTTGCTTTACTTGAATATGGAGGAGTTTATGAGATAATTAAAGATAAATCAAGAGATAAATTCAACTTTCAACTAAGCATTTTAAGTTGATTAAAAAGCTATTTAAGTACTCTCCTGTTTCTTTACTTGAATATGAAGAAATTTATGAGATAATTCAATTTTTAACTAAGCGTTTTAAACTCATCAAAAAGCTATTTAAGAACTCTTGTATCCATCTACAAATAGGTTGCATTATTGTACATGCTGGTGTGTTGGTGGGAGTGTTTTTAGCTCGTCATTTGTCTATCTTTACATTTAATTTTTTTTACTCTTTGTGTTAGACATTTTGTTAGAGAATATATATTGTTGTAAGGGATGTTATTTAGAGTGAGTGATTATGACAATTGGGTTCATTGTTGGGATTATAATTACCATTGTTGTAAAAATAAATTGAGCTTTAGTCTGTAAAAAATTTAAATAATTGTAGAATAGAATCATTCATTGAGTAATACTCTGTAAAGTGAAATTGATGAATCTAAACCATATTAGCAAATATTACAGTCAAGACATTGATTTGGGACAAACAACAAACTTTTTTTAATTTATATATATTTTTTATAAAATAGTACAGCTAAAATTATTTCTAACCATAAATACAAAAAAAAAGGGAAAAAGAAATGGAATGGAATTTGAGATATATTATTATGTTAAAATAGAGTAGTTGATTGAGAAGTTCAATGTAAATAAAGGAAGGAAGGGAGAGAGGGAGGCAGGTGTCGTGGTGTGAAGTGTGATGGAAAAAAGAAAGGCGTGTAATCTATCTATGCATTGGCTGACTTCTCGATGTTGGAACCCAATTCAGTAACCCACACCTGAGATATTTTTCCACAGCACGTGTCACTGTCTTCATCAATCACTCTGCACTGCTCTTCTCCGGATATTATTATTAACAAACTCTAATATAACATAACAGACAAAACAAACATGCTTACCAAGATCACACAGTGGGAAAGCTACTAAGCAAAGCCAGTTATCGATGACCTTTCTTTTAAATTTTAATCAGCAGCCAGCCCACCATGTAATGAAATCATGACTTCACCACCACTCCTACTCTTCCCTTTCCTATTAAAACAAAAAATACTCCTTTTTCTCTTACGTACATGCTTCCACCACGTTACAACCTAGCCAGCCCAACACCCATTTTTCGTATTGTAGCCTTTTGCCTTCCGCCTTTTACATTTTCATTTTCATCTTCTCTTTCACTACATTTCACTTTTTATTCTGTCAAAATTTCATGTTTGTTTTTTTTTAATCATTCATTTCTGTTGAGAAATTAAAAAATCCATCAACATATGTCATTAAATATTAAAGATTATTTATATTCATATTAAATTTAAAGTCAAATCGAATTTGATTCTCACATTTTTTTATTTATAAAACTTGAATTCAATTCATTATTTGAAGGATATCAAACAATATCGTCATCCCCTTCCACACTTTTAATATTGGATTGATAAAAAACAAATTAAAGGTTTTTGAAATTTAGACCTAATTACAAAGTTGTTAAAATCGAACTAGATTAATTGGTTAGTACACCAATTTAGAGTAAGGTAAAAAATCAATTTACACATAAATCGATATAAATAGATTGAATCAAACTAAAAGTCAATTAAATTAACAGTTAAATTGAGATTTTTATTATTTTTTATTATTTTATAATTTTTAATAATTTATTTAATTAAAATTAGACCAACAAATGAGCGGATGAATTTCACTATTGATTTGCTTCTAAAAACATATATTTTCAGCTTTTATCTAAATTCATTTTCATTTATTTTGAATAATTTTAAAAATGAATTCTTTACATCAATGTTTTAGTGTATGTTTATTTATTAATACTTAATAGTAATAAATTTATTTACTAAATTAATTGATTTAAAAACTGGTAGAACAAATCATGTATAAATTTTATGGAGAAAATATAATAAGCATATATACATATGTATACATGTCTTCAACATAAAAATAATCAACTACAATAATGAAATCTTAATCTAATTGATTTCAGGCGCTGCTTGGAATATCTAAAAGTCAGTATTCTTTTATATTTATTTATAGATGGAGTTGGTACCAGAAAATTGAATACTTTTTGACGTAGGTGGCCATTGCCACAAGCATCCAGCCAAGCAGTTAATAATACCCTAAAAACAAGTGAGGGAATGGCATGAGAGAGCATTTGGTGATGATTCCTCAAACACCAACACAATCTATTGTGAGATTTAAAAGAAAAAGTATACATATTTGTTATTTAAAATGTACAACAAGAGTGGTTACTATGGAAGTTGTTTCACCCAATTAGGACGAAGAGCCGAAGGTTATAAAGAGTGGTAAAGAATAGAGTGTAAAAGTTGAGTGTTGAAAGGGTGTTGAAAACACATCCTTTTAGAGTCGATCCCTTCTAGAGGTATTTATAGGTAGGAGTCCCTTGTAAGATGATGTTAACCTGTTGGACTTGCCATCTAGCCATCATTATGGAGTCCGCAGGAAGAATATGTTCAATGGGATGAGGATGTCATAACAAGAAAGATTCTATCATTCATTTTAACTCTGATGGGATAAAGCAGTTGAGCCTACGTGATGTTTGGTGACCAACGACTTTATGTTCCCAATGAAGATTAGACCATTCGTTGCCTAGGTAGTCATCGTGGAAGGGTGAGCTAGCAGATGACCTCCCAACTTGCTGGTGACAGACTTACTGTTTAGGTGTCTTCTTGGCTTGCCACATGTCTTAACATGGATAGGGGTATATGTTAGATTTGTGTGACCCAAATTCCTGTTAAAAATAAAATACAAGTAGCAAGATAGGGGATCTACGAGGGCAAAAGCCGCAACCTATCGTAGATTCCCAATAAGCAAAATACTGGGTTGGGG
The DNA here is from genome assembly GCF_007990345.1 of Gossypium hirsutum. Classification (NCBI taxonomy): domain Eukaryota; kingdom Viridiplantae; phylum Streptophyta; class Magnoliopsida; order Malvales; family Malvaceae; genus Gossypium; species Gossypium hirsutum. The sequence continues at coordinate 4,235,392 of NC_053433.1, forward strand.
TCGCAACTGGGGGTATGAGGGCTAGAGAACCACGCGGTACGGTACAAACTGCACAAGTGAAATCCGTATATAAGTTTACTTCCTCTATTTGATGTTAATTAGAATAAGGTGTTTTAACATTACTACATTACTTCTATTAAACTTTGATTAGAATATGGTTTTATAAACCTATAAATAGACGTAGTCTACACTCCTCTTGTATTATTCTAATTTGATATAGTCAATTTCTTTTCCTCTGCCCGTGATTTTTTCCTGAAAGGGTTTCTATGTAAAATTCTATGTGTTCTATTTTATTTTTTTTGCGATTCATTACTATTATCGATGTTCGATTTCACAGTATAACAATATTCATATAGTGAAACTTTCAATATAGTTTCATTTTTTTATAAAAATACATGAGCAATTAATTAGTGCCCCCATTATCCTTTTGAGCTTAGATTAATAGATTTTATTTGAGAAAGTAGCCTTATCTATGCTTTGACTTTGTCTTGGGAACATCAGACCACGATTTATTTCATTTTTCATTCTATATGAAATAGTGTTCTCCCTAAAGGTGTCCATGGGTCGGATGTCAAAGCCGGATTCTAAAAAATTTTCAAGCCCATGCATGTTTTCGAGCCAATCCAGCCTACCTAAAAAGCCCATTTTACTATTCAAAAAATAATAAAATATTAAAAATTATAACTTTAATAATTAATTTTAATTTTTTATTTAAATTGAATTCGGACCAGGCTAGGCTAGCCCGACATGCTAAAATATTTGTCCAAGCCCGGCCCTAGAGGTGTCTATGGGCCAGGTCGTGCTAAGGCCCAGTTCCAAAAAAATTCAAGCCGGCCCACGCAAAAAGCACATTTCACTATTTAGAAAATAATAATATATTACAAGTTATATTTTTAATTAACATTTTATATACTTTTATAATCAAATTTAAATTTTAAAAATTATTATTTAAATTGAATTCGAGCCAAACTGACTAGAGGCACAAAAATTCTTGTCTAGACCTGACCGTTAGACAATTCTAGGCTTCCCCAATGTATAAATTTGTGTTTTCACCCTTAAAAGATCAACATCTTGTTGGTAAATCTTGCTCTTTAAATGCACTAAAAGTTAATATTGATTGGTTTTAGTGAGAAGTGGATCTCTTTATTATAAAATGCGTTACTACGATTTTTTATCAGGTTATGAAGAATAGAAGTCTCTTGAAAACCTTTAGACCTAGCCGAAGGTTTTGTCCAGGTGACCAGTATCCCCTACTTGTTTGTGTTATGTCATAATGGCTCGTCACTTGTGATAATTAAGGTTGAAAGTGATAACCTTGTTAAAGGAGTCGAAAACTAACAAGGCACCATCAATTTATCATCTCTTATTTGTGAATGATTGCTATTTTTTTTCTTTAGAGCGAACATTCATGCTTTTCAGGCCATTAAGAGTGTTCTTTCCACGTTTTGAAAACTTTTCGGGCAAATGAACAATTTTTTTGAATGTCAAATTAATGGAAAAGCCAGATAAATGCTTACGGGGTGCATTTTGAGAATATGAACATAAAGAATGATTTCTTTTTAAGTGTCATTGATAAGATGAACAATAAATCTACCACATGGAAAGTAAAATATAAAGTCCGTTTTTAGTTATGTTGAAAACAGTAGTTTCGGAATCCCTTTTTTTGATGATCGAGTCAATAAATGTTAATTATCAATATTTACTAGTTTATTATAAAATTAAATTGATTTTTAGTCTGGGAATTTGATTGAACTGTTAGTAAATAAGGTTCAAGGATTAAATCATAAAAATCGTAAAAGTAAATCATTGTTGATTTTTTAAATTCCAAGGACCCAATTAAGTAATTAGACCAAATTTTAATTGTATGGTGGATGATGATGTTGTCATCCATATTAAAAGGGTTAATACATGATTAGTGGTGGATTAATTAAGGTTAATTAAAAAGATCTTAATATTTACATTGTTACCAAACTATATAAGTTAAAAATAATAAAGAAAAGATGGTATTTTTCTCATCATCTTCTCCAAAGCTCTTCATCTTAGCTGAATGTGAGAAAGAAATAAGGGTTTTTTGGAATCCCGGAAGCTTGATTTAGCTAACCCGAGGGTTCGATCGTTAAATTGTTAAAGTTTTAAAATGTTACCATTGATAAATTTTGAAGCTTTTAGTGTTAATATGCTAGTTTATAAGTTTAGAGATGAAATAGGGACTAATTTGTAAAGTGATATTTGTTAGTTTTGAGTTTAGGAACTAAAGTTAAAACTAATTGATTTTCGCTTGAATTTTTGTAATTATTGAATTTAGGGGTTGTATGAGGGTGTAATTTAAAATTTTGAAAATTGAACCTTAAATGTGAAAGTTATGGTTGTTTCGGTTTTAAGGACTAAATTGAATAAACTGTAAAACTTTAATAAAATTTTGAAAAATAAAATTAAGTTTCCATATAAATAGTATAAGGGGTTTTAAGGTAATTGGAATTGAAATCAACCGAAAGATAAGCACAAAATGGAAAAATTATGGAATAGTCCCTAGAGTCGTACTTGTATTCTGTTTAGGTAAGTTCATATGCGATTTATCTTATTAATATATGTTATTATTGTGTTAGGTATTACGTGTGAGTTGGGTTGTTTTAAAATGGTAATTGTTCGTATTAAAAGGACTAAATTGCAAAGTACAATATATGTGCTTTAAGTAAATAATTAGACAATATGGAACGAATATGGATGTTTAAACCGATTATATTCATGTTTATAATAATGTTATAATGATGGAAAGGATACAAGAACTGATTTAAGCCCCGTGTGAACTTTGTAAACAATTAGGACACGAATGGCATGTCATTAGGGTCTAAAGAGTAACAAGTATTGGTTTGGATGTCTTTACCGATGGCTGAGATCCTGCATGTGTTGTGAATTCTCCATAGCTCATGTGAGCAGCATTGTGTAAAGTTCAAAGTCCTGATTCATAGCTCGTGTGAGCAATATATTTCAAGCTCATGTTAGTAATAATATTCACAGCTCGTGTGAGCAAAATATGTCATGTATATCCGAGGTTACTTTACTATAGTTCTCCGAGAAAAAAATGGTAACCAAATGAAATTGAATTAAATGGAAAGATTAAATGTGAAATCAATGGTTATATGTATGAAATGTTAAGGTTATATATATGCATGTATGGTATCAGCGAGTTACACGGTTTAAGACACGGGCTAGGACACGGCCACGTGTCCCCTATTTTTTAAAAATTTTCATATTTTTCTAAAATTTTCTGACTTGTTTCAAATTAGTCCTTAAGGGTTTTAAGATTATTTCTATAGTCCCTTAAGCTCGATCTAAGCCTCGTAAATGTAAGTTATTATTGTAATTCAATTACTTTATGGTATTTGGGAAATTATATTGTAATGATCATGATTTTACCTGTTTATTTCGATTAACTTGTTGTAGCATTCCCGTAACCCTATTTCGGTGATAGATACAGGTTAGGGGTGTTACAGTTGCTAGTAAAGCCATGCCATACACAAGTCATGTACCCAACATACCAGTTATGAGCTCGATCATCTTTAAAGCATAAGTCTTCACTTACATCAAAACACATGAGTTACATACGCATGGTCAATGAGTAATTCAAGATTTAGGTAAATCACACCATGAATGTCATAAGTGAATTAATTCACAAATGGATTCAACATTAATTCAACTAGAGCCCAGTCCAATGTATCATTCTTTCAATGAGTATATCTATGTCTTTACCCGTGGAGTCAACTACTCCAATAGCCAAGACTATTTATCTCCCCAGTTGGAATTGTAAACAACATAATAATCATTCTAAGTATTTGAATAAAACGCTCACTTTGATTCTTTTACGGGATTACAGACTTGTTTAGATTATCTACTGAAGTAAGTTGTCTTTCTCGCAGTATAAATGTTCTTAAAATGTCACTTATCATCAGTTTGAACTTAGACAATCAATGAGCTAATATTTGCTTGTCAGAATTTTGTTATGTATGCAAAACATGAAATACAGAAATACAAAAAATATAACAGTGAAATGTGAAATTAACTTTATTTATTTATTTATTCATCGTTCAAATACATAAAAAAACACTTACATGTTTATTACAATATGGACACATTTCCCAATAGAGACATCAACAAATTGGAAATAAATTTTGATAGAGAAGGCATTATGGATCTTCTAAGGAGCCTGCTTTTTTTATGGAAAAATCGCCACAATAAAGAAGACATGCAAACAAATGCTGGTAGACCATAGATGGTTCTTTAGAGACTTAAATTACCCTTTAAGCTTATTTTTTCATGTGAAAAATATACAATGATTGTATGTTGACAAAGTGGAGCTTGCCAAGCAAAACATTGTCCTAAATGGCTTTTGTTCTATGTGTGAACGTATTTCGGAGCACCTTTTGTTATAATGCCAATTTGCAAAAGTAGTCTGATTTAGGAGTTCTTTTAAAATTTAAATTAATTATTTCTATTTGACGTCCCTTTCAAATTGGATTCACCAATGGCTTTAAACTAATAACATTGATACATGAGAAGCTAGAAGTTTCTACATGACGTTTACTTGCATGTTATGAATGATTCGGAAGGTAAGAAATGAGGTCATCTTCAAAAATTCTAATCCAAACTCAATGGATGCCTTTTGTGGACTCAACAATTTATCAAACTCTATTATGAACTCGTATAAATGTTGAGATTTGATTCTCAAAAATTTTAAATGTGAAATCTATAGATACTCAATTTTGGCTACTAACATTTTATCTCTTCTTTGAGATAAAGAATATTATATTTCAGGAAATTGTACTACCAAGCGTATCTCTTTTGGAGCAACAGCTCTTGTTTAGAATAGTTGTTGTTCAGAAACTATTGTTCGAGAATAACTATGTTCAAAATATGATTTTAGTTAGAACAACTATCATCTAGTGTAGTTGTTATTTGATAACAACTTTTATTGAGAACAACTAAAGTTCGGAATAGCTCTTGTTTAGAATAATGGCATTTCAATGATAGTTATGTTTAGAACAATCATTGTTTGGAACAACTTCTATTTAAGATAATTGTGTTTTTAGGAAGAGTTATTATTCAGAACAAGTTTTACCAAGAAAAGCATCACCATAGAACAACACTTATTCGGAACAACCTCAACATTAAGAACAACTATGTTAAGAACAACTCATATTTGGAACAAGTCAAAATAACTCTAATTTAGAAATAACTTTCATCCAAGAGCAACCATCTTCTTGCTTTTTAAGACATTTCGGAAAAGATGTTTTACATGATATTGTTTCACCAAAGTAGAAGAAGTGGAAGTAACCTCGAAATATGACAAGGTTTTATCTTCACTTTTGGGATGTTTTGAAGAACTTGACTTGGTAGATCAAATATGGAGGTAGGCTGGTAGTTAAGAGCTTTCTTCTTAACATTTTCCTATACAATTGAGTGTTTCCCTCTTCTTTAAAAAACATGGTGAACTCTTCTTCACTATTCATTATCACCATCACCAACAAAATATTTCCTCACTCTCTTTTAATTAATCACTAATGCCATTGTAACTAAAAATTAATTTCATTACTCATATTAATTGCCTAACTTTGTAACTCTTATTTTCTAAAATCCATAAATAATGAGCCCTTCACAACTATGGAAGAGACTTTTGGCATTTTAGAATTCTGACTATCAAAGTTCTCTCTAAAATTCTCACAACTTGTTTTCTTCATTTAACTTTATTGTTATCTACATTTCCCTTTCTCTACCTTAACAATCATCACCTTGTTGCTGCTCAGTGTTATCGTATTTGTTTTAGTCTTCCTCTCTGCTTTCTTTTGGTACATCATATTCACTAATTTGCAACGTCTCCTCTCTCCATCAAAGAACTCTGCACAAAATCTTAATGTGATTTTAGTTAGCATAAATTTCAAGAATAAAAGAAAAATTTTTAATTTTGACTTTAAAAAACTAACATTATTTGTCAATTCATAACATTATCTTTTTAGAAAATTATGAAGTGATGGGTTTCCTAGTTATATGTATATAGAGAGAGTTTAGGGTTTTAATTTTATTAGAGCTCCTTCTATTTTTTTTAGAATTTAAAATTTATTTTTTATATTTTAACTTTGAAATATTAAGTTTTTGTGTGGTTTTTTAATTTAAAAATTTTGGTCTAATTGATATCTCCATCCAATTTTTGATTAGGGTAGTTGACATGCCAACTATTAAAAAGGCAGAATAATATTTTTAGCTTTCAACATTTATAATTTTTTGTTAATTTTATCTTTATTCTTTAGAAGTACGTAAAAAAAAATTAAAATTTTTACATATTTTCAATAAAAAAATCCTATAACTTTTTTTTTAAAATTTCCAAAAGATATGAAAAAAAATTAAAGACCTTTAAAAAAAACCAAAATGTAAAAATATTTTAAAAAAGTTAAAAAAATTATAAAAACGTTTAGAAAGTCCAAAAATAAAAATTTATGTGTTATTTACTTATTGAATGGTAATAAAATTTCTTGAAAGTTTGAGCTATTCTATCCATATGAAATCAGATTTGAACAAGTATTTTTTAAATTAATTCAAATAAATTATATATGAAAATATTTTTATTTAATTTAATTATAAGATATATGTTAGGATTTCAACCCGATTAAGCAACAAACAAGAAAATAGCGAAATAAATTGAGAAATTGAACACACAAATTTAACGTGAAAAACACCTCCAAAGAGAATAAAAAACCACGGGCAAATATAATTTTACTATAATGACAAAAGAACGAAGAGTACAAAAGATAGAGATAAAAACTAAACCCCAAAAACCCGAAAACAAAGAACCCACAAAACGTAAACACAAAATTCTTTAAATGTGTTATGAGTTCTAATTTCTAATGGTGTATTTTCTAAGGTTGTAAAAGAGCCTATTTATAGGCTAAATTCATAGATCAAATAATAATAAAATAATCTAAACTAATCAGTGTTTGATTGAAGTAAGTAAACAGAGTTTAATTGAAAGATATATTTCAAATTTGACTGAAAATAGGAGTCATATTTAACAAATCTCCACCTTGACTCATATTTTCCACAACGCCATCTTTGCCAAAGCCCGCCACGAGCCTATCTTGAACTATGCAGGGAATTAACTGAGTCGAATTTGTGCTTAGAAACTGGAAGACTTCTAGCCTTCAACTTGTACACTACCAAATCAAAACTAACCCGGGTCTGATTTTCATGAACACAGTGCCCTAACTTTTCAAAACCTGCATCCAAAAGAGAACCTCTCTTCAACGAAACAGTCATACATTTTTCCCTCCTATGACCAAGTTGCCTCCGCTCCAAACAAGTTGACTTCAACTCCGTAACGGACGAGGGACGTCCGATTTCACCGGTCACTATATAACCTTCCAGAATATAAAGACTGTCGGTTCTTTTACCTTTTAACAAAACGAGAGCTCCACGAGATACTTCAATACCGATCAACTCGATGTTGATTTTGCATCCTTTCAAGTCTAAAATACTTAAGGAGATGAGATTTTTTCGTAAATCAGGTACATACCTGACATCTGAGAGTGTCCTAATTGTCCCATCGTGCATCTTAATTTTAACAGTACCAATACCAATTACCTTACTAGATGAATCATTTCCCATGCGCACAACTCCACCTTCAATCGAACTGTATGTGGAGAACCATTCTCTATTGGGACACATATGGAAAGAACATCCTGAATCTAGGATCCACTCGGACGTGAGCTTGGTGTTATCACTTGTTGACACTAACAAGAAATCATCCCCATTTTCATCGGCCAAATTAGCACCAGCTACATCTTCCTCGTTACTCTCAGCAGCTTTTTTTATTTCGCAGTTTATAACAATCTGCTTTGACGTGACCTAACTTTTTACAATAGCGACACCTTTTATCTCGTCTCTTTGATGTTACCAAAACGGAAGCTTGCCTATTTGTCTTGCTATCCAAATGAAGCTTATTGTCGAGTTTGTCTCTACTCAATAAATGACCCTTCACATTTTCGAACGAGAGTTTGTCTCTGCCATAAATCAGGGTCTCCCTGAAAGACTTGTATGAAGGGGGTAAAGAGCACAATAATAGCATAGCCTGATCTTTATCGTCAATATGAACCTCAACATTCTTTAAATCATTTAAAAGAGTAATGAATTGACTGATGTGATCTTTAAGAAGCTCACCTTCGTTCATGCGAAACGTAAATAGACGTTGTTTCAACACTAAACAATTAGCTAGAGACTTAGTCACATAAAGAGTTTCTAACCTTTTCTACAAGGCAGATGAGGTCTTCTCTATCAATACCTCCTGCAATACCGTATCCGTGAGGCACAACTGGATTGCAGATAAAGCCTTTTCATCAAGCTCTACCCATTCTATTTTATTTAGATTCTCAGGCTTTTTCCCGATAACAACCTTTTTCAAGCCTGATTGAACTAGAATTGCCATCATCCGAACTTGCCACAGATTGAAATTTGTCTCACCATCGAACTTCTCAATTTCAAACCTTGTTGTTGCCATATCTGAACAGACTGATCTATGAAAATTGAACTAGCTTTGATACCACTTGTTAGGATTTTAACCCGATTAAGCAACGAACAAGAAAATAGCGAAATAAATTGAGAAATTGAACACACAAATTTAACGTGGAAAAACCCCTCCAAAGAGGATAAAAAACCACGGACAAAGATAATTTTATTATAATGGCAAAAGAACGAAGAGTATAAAAGATGGAGATAAAAACTAAACCCCGAAAACCCGAAAACAAAGAACCCACAAAAAGTAAACACAAAATTCTCTAAATGTGTTATGAGTTCTAATCTCTAATGGTGTATTTTCTAAGGTTGTAAAAGAGCCTATTTATAGGCTAAATTCATAGATAAAATAATAATAAAATAATTTAAACTAATCAGTATTTGATTGAAACAAGTAAACAGAGTTTAACTGAAAGACTATATTTCAAATTTAACTGAAAATAGGAATCATATTTAACAATATATATGACATCAATGTAAAAAAAAATTTAAATACTAACAGAAAAAGGAAGAAGATTAAGAAAAAAAGAAGGAAGATATGATAATGATTTTAATGGCCATAAAAGGATCTAAGCGGCCACAAACACCAAAACTGAGCCAAATTTATTCGATGAGTCCTCAATTTAACCAACTTCTCCCTTTTTTTCGATTCTAATTTCATTTAATTAATATTTTTGTTAGAGAATTTTAAATCAAGTCAAATTAAACAAATTTTTAGTTAACTTGGCAAACTATAATTTGAAAGTAAAATTGAATTACTAATTTCTGTAGATCTGAAATTACAATTTTGAAAAAAAAAACCTTTTTTCCTCATCTTGTACCTAAGTTTTTTTTTTAATCTATTTTGGTATTTAAACTTGTCTAATATTGCTATACAAATTACCCAAAAACACTAATTGTGTTAGTTTTTTTATGAGGAGGAAGAAATACCTAATTTGTGACCAACATGTGGTAGATGACATGGAATGTAATAGTAGGAATGATTACATTTATTTGGAGTTTCTTTTATTTCGAGGATCAATATGCTTTACTTTTCATTCATACTGAAAATTAAAATTACTTTGACTACTAATGACAGTAATGATTCAAGAGGGCTTGTAAGCTTAAAACAAGATTTGGTCTTCACAAAGCCCTCAATTTTATAAAAATATTGTTTGCATCAAAGGAAATCTGTATTAAAAAATTGTACTTTGAGTTATGCTTAACGAACAAATATTGAAGAAGAAAGCAAGAGGCTTAAAAACCCAAAATAAAAGAAACTTTTTATATTAAATTAAAAAATAATCTACAATAAATAAATAAATTAAACTAAAAGTAATTGAACACTTAAAATACAAAAAATAAATTTCATATCACGCATGTTGGTTATATATTGTTTATTTTTGGAATAATCTGTATAACATTTTGATAAGTTTAGGTATCAAATTGGACAAAAAAAACTTAGGTACCAAATTAGAAAAAATGTCAAATTAAAATACCAAGTTAAAAAAAAACCTTTGATAGTGAATTAAGAAAAAGTGTCGAGCATATCAAGTCATTCAATACATATAGGGAGTAAACGACACATTTTTTGAGTATTTATATTATATTCTTTAAAATTTTAAAATAATTTTTAAATTTTTTGCATATTTTTTAGAAAAAATAATAAAATAATATAATTGTAATAAATTTTAGGTTTTTTAATTAAAAAAGAAAAAAAAAGTTTAAATCTTTTAGATTTTTTATTTTTTTATGAACTTTTAAGAATAATAGTAAAATTAACAACAAAATTGAACTGAATTATCTCTTGGACAAAAATTTTTCTATAAAAAAAAATGAAAGAAGTGAAGTAAAGTGACTAAATTTTAAATTTCAAAAAGGTAAAAGAACCTTTGATCGATTTAAACCAAATATATTTTTCAAACAAGAACCTAAAAAACTTTAAACCCTAATGGATTAGAAGTTTCTATTTTGAGAAAGATTAGCAAAGCAGAAACTCATGCATGTTCCCCTATTATTAGCTGTTTACTCAACCACCAAAACCTTTTAAAGTGGTTGCTGCCTACTCGTAGCTCTTCTTCTTTGACCATCCTTCTCTTTATTAGGATCTTTGCTGTCAAACAATGCAACAATTTGTTTTTAAAAAATTCATTGTAAAAGGAGATCTGTTTTTTTTAAAAAGCCAAAATCATTTGTTTAATGTCTAGTTGATGGCGTGGGGAAGAAATATTCCTTTTTGGGTTACAAACTTCAGATTCAAGACAAGTTGATTACTTACTTTGACCTATCACTTCACTTCTTGTAGGATTCTAATTTCTATGTATAGATATAGCATGAAAATTATGCTACTAAGATTCTGTAATACTATCAACTTAGTGGTTTGATCTTTGTTTTTTCTGGGTTTTTAGCTTCTGCAGTATATGAGATTTTCTTTTTTATTTTTGTAACCATGTGTTTGGTTTGTCATATTCGAGGTTGAATCACTATCCATGTGAGAAATTTTCTATGCATCTCCAGCATTTTTTTTTTACTTGAGATTGCTAATGGAAATTGAGAATTTAATATTCTTAAATCTTGACCTTATTAGTTTCTTTTTATAGCTTTTTAATGGAGAGGGGTAGGAAAGTTAGTAGGTCATGCGTGTGTTTATGTCATATATATATATATATATATATTATTTAAGTATTTTACTGAGTTGATATTATTTTTAATTGAGATACCAATTCAGTTATTAAAATACATAGATATTTTTTTATAATTAAAATAAATTATATTATTTGAAGGAAATTTAGTCTTTTTAATTAAAAAATATAAGTATGATGGGATTCAATCCCATGCCAATTGCAACTATAAAACCTTTAATTTACCATTCAACTAAAATTTTGTTTTGATATTTTTATACATTTATGTTTATTACGCACACTCTATTATCTCTATTAGTTGTATATTTATACTATTTATTAAGTATTTTATTAAGTTAGTGTCACCCTCAATTGGGTCACCAATTCAGTTAGGAAATTACAGAAATGTCTTTTCGTAATTAAAATAAGTTATACTATTTGAGAGTATTTTAGTCTTTTCATTTTAACAAAAACCAATTAAAATGTGTATACGATGTGATTTAAATTTGTGCAAATTGGATTAGTAAAACTTCAAATTTATCATTCAACCAAATATTCATTTTGATGTATTTTATACATTTTTATTTTAATATGCACAACTTATTATCTCCATTAGTTGTATGTCTATCTGATAAGGGTTAAAAGTAGCATGTTTTAATCTCATTTTTAATGTGTTTTTGGGTGATTAACTGATGTTAATTGTGAATTTTATACTCCTATCCTTTAAATTCATGTTTTAATGCTTAATAGAGCACTTGAGAGCAAAATGAGCGAAAAACGAATGAAAACCAGAGCATCGGAGCAAGTTACTATAGCCACAAGGGCTGAACCATTCCATACGATCGTGTGACCCATTCGGATGTGTGGTAGACTATGTCGATTTCACAGAATTGCACATCGAACTGTAAAAAATCACGATTTTTTGGTTTTTTAGGTCTTCTAAGACATATATATGACAAAAATAAGAAGATAGGAGGGATTCGTCATAGTATATTCAAGAAAACAACTCGAAAAATGCCATTCAAGCCGACTTTGAAGTAGATTTCCATCAAGATTGAATATTTTCATTTGATTTCTTAGGAAGTTATTATGAGTTTCTTTATGTCTTTCGGTTATACTATATCTTGGATATTTTTATTTTCAAGCATGAACTGATTTTCTAAATACCTAGAGAGATGAACCCTATGATAGATTTTGTCGTTTGATTTTTATTTTATGCAATAAATATTTAGTTTCTTGTTCTCAATTATGTGTGCTTAATTCTTGGTTTAATATTTCTAGATTATTGATCCATGTTTGATGTGTTTAAATCAGTGGTTGAATAGACCCTGTTTAAGAGTAGATCTTGCATTTTTAAATGGAGTTGCATGCAATCCTAGAAATAAGACGACGTAAATCTAACAAATTAGAGTCAAGTCTAATAGGGGAATCCATAGCACGAGTTAATGCGATAATAGGGGTTTTAATTAGAAAAAAATTTCAATTGATCAACCTAGAGTCAGTTGCTCTTATGCTCGAAAGAGATATTAGCATAATTTGGGGATTTCTATCGATCAAGTTAAGTAAATAAATTGTATAGTTTAGATTGATAGTGGCAGATGTAATCTAGGGGGATTCTTTCTTGGGTATTGTTTCGCTTCTTGGTTGTTACTTGATTATTTTTGTGTTTTGTTCATTGTCGTGTTCGTTAGTTAATTTTAGTTTTTAAATCAATCAATCGAATTATTCAGTTAAATAATAGAAATACGCTAATTACTAGTACTTTTAGTCTTCATGGGAACAATAGCTTACTGTAGCTATACTATTAATTGATAGGTGCACTTGCCTTAGTCAAATTTTTATTTAGTTTCACAATGCATGACTATCTATACTTACTATTTGTTAAGTGTTTTACTGAGTTAGTTTCACATTTAACTGAGTCACCAACTTGATTAGTAAATTACGAAAATATCTTTTCGTAATTAAAATAAGTTATACTATTTGAATGTATTTTAGTCTTTTCATTTTAACAAAAATAAATTAAAATATACATATGGATGGATTGGAATTCACGCCAATTGAATTTATAAAATTTGAGTTTACCACTCAAGTAAAGCTTCATTTTTATGTATTTTATACATTTTTATTTTAAAATGCACAAGTTATTATTTTCATTAGTTGTATATATTAATAATGTTGTTAATTGAGTTGGTGTCACAAGTCAACTCAACACTAACTCACAATTTTTGACAAAACTATGATAAATAAATGTAGTGTATTTAGTTTTGTTTTCTAATGGATTTCCGTGTTTAAATTTGGTTATACTTACAATTTAATCTATTTTTTTATTTTAATATCGTATATATTTCATGTGTTATTATGATTAATTAGTTTCAAACCATATGTTTCATTATTTTTTATTTGTTATTTTTAAGCACACATCTGTGTTCTAAATACATAGTTTCCACACGCATACGCGTGTGATGAAATTTCTAGTATTAATAATTGTGTTTAAGTTGGATTGGATTTTAATAATTTTATATATTGGTAACATGTTTGTGTTAAATTTTTTTTATATTTTATTGCGTTTCGTATTTGTTAATGCACAAATAGGGATATTAGGTCTATTGACAGTTTGCTCGATTTGATGAGTAGACAGGTGGAGAGTCATACGGTAATTGAGGGTATTCTAATTAAGTCTTACTTAATTGGCCATAAGAAAGTTCTTAGCCTAGGGTTTTTCTTTGTCCCATCTCTCATCGGGGTCCCAACTTATATAAGCTAGCTCTTATAATATCAGAGTGCCACTTATTGAGCGATGGTTTGGGGGTCAGGTGAAGTGGACATTCAGTACTATCATGCATGATAGAGTAAGTACCCTTTTAAGCTTAGACGAGAATGACTGTGTATGGTCCACATGATGTTAGTAGAAATGTTGTCACTAATCCTATCATGTGAGTAATATTGAAGTAATTGAAAGCTTATGAAATTATTCCACTTAATTTATTGATAGAAATCTCTATTTGTAGAGGTAAAGATAGTTACATAAAAATTTAAAATACTAATTCAAAAATAAGACAAAATAATAATTAAAAATTAATTTAAAACTAAGATAATAATAGCTAATCTATTTAAGTGTTCCAAATCTAATAATACAATATTAAATAGTCCTTTTGTACTAGGTCTTGATGGAATGCCTGGTGATAAAGGTCGTAACAAGTAAAGGTGTAACACCCCTCACTTAAGTTAAACTGATAACCCGAACAATAAGTATCACATTTAGACACTGAGTTACTAAATTAACCAAGTCACTAAGATAACATAATATTAAAAAATTATCAAGTATTGCTACTAGTACACACATACAAATACTATATTTAAACTTAAGTACATGTCATTCTAAAGTCCAAAATTTATATACTAAAACTTGTCCTTAAAGCTTGTTGAGTGATATGATCCAAATTGACATTACAATTCTAGATTCATCTCTACCTTTTTTTTTTTTACTTACGTGTTTTAAAACAAATGTACTATGTGAATAGTTTAATAATTACTCAATTAAATTTAATATTACTATTTTTATATATTTACAGTTTAATTAATTTTAATATAATAACATCTATTCACACAATTTCTTTCACCAACATACTTAAACTTTTAATTCATTTTCCAAAACATAAAATCATATAAAAAATTTATAACCTATAGTTTTTACTTTAACACATGTATTATCACTAATTAACTTCTACATTCACATGTCAAAATCTTTATTCCATTTCACAAATATAACATAAATAATTAATTCACATGTTCACTTTTACCTTTGTTTTCACATATTATTACACACACGCGCTCTTTTACTTTCATATATAACTTTTGCAGACCTTAGTAAATTTCAAAGGAGATTAATAATTTTGATACATTTTTGAGATCCAAGCCAAACACGAATTCCCAGCCTATAACAGAACTCTGATAATGGAAACTTCAATAAACACATCACATAACCCAATACTCCTCTCCTAATCCCTTTCGGACCCCCGTATCACCAATTTGGTTCTCATCTTAACTCCCAACCCCTCTCAACTCCAAAATCATTTCAATATCATATATCATATTTCTTATGAGTTCACTAAGGCCTTTATTCACATATCGCTTTCATATAACATATTTGATATACCATACATATATCACTTTGTTTCATATTACTTTTTCACTTTGAATCACGTAAACACATTCACTACATTTTTATTTCACGTATTCATTTTATTTACAATTCATAAAAATACAAACATAGCATATATTCACAACACTTAGCACTTTAAATTTCAATTCACTATCATTAAGCACTTTACTTTCTTATAACGCTTCACTTAAATATTTTATTTTACTATTTTAGCACACATAGTAACTTTTGAACACTTTATAATTTAGTCCTTAAATTCATGAAAATTAAATAATCATTATTATATCACTTTACACTTCATTTAATTCTTTAATCACAATATTGGTTTCACATAACTCCTTTTATACATTTTACAATTTAGTCATCTCTATAATAATTTCACTATACTGCATCTAGTCAATTATTGATTTATGACAAATAAATAATTTTCACTCTTTATAATTTAATCCTTAGTTTCATGGAATTCACTAATTATTAAATTATTACTTTATCATTTCTTACATTACTAACATTTATTTAATTACATATTCACTACTAAATTTAATATACATATTCAATTATCTTAATCATATATTATTTAATTATTTCATACTAAAATTTAAATAGTCAATTATTCAAATTAAAATAAACTAATTACTTCTATTTCTTCACTTGAACTCAACCTTTCTCTTCCCTATTTTTTTTCTTTTCCATTCTTTCCCTTTTATTAGTTTTTTTCTTCAGCTGATGCTTGTTGTCGTTTCACTCCCAAAAAGTGTAGAAAATTCTATAATTTTCTTTTTATTTTAATTTCATCCTTTTATTTTCAATTTCCAAATCAATTTCAACATTTTTCAACTTTAATTTCCATGGGGATTTTAATCCCAACCTCAAGTCCCTACATATCAATTAAAAATGGAAAAATTACATTTAGGTTCCTTCTCCATAAAATGAGAAAATTGACTTTAGCCTCTATACTTTTTCACTTTATTCAATTTAGCCCCTATCTCAATTTTCCAATTCCTCATTTCAATACATATCCATATTACATTCATAAAAAAACATTTCTTCAAATTTCGCCCCTTTTCAAAAATGATAAAATTGCACCTTTAGTCCTTTAGCTTTCAAAATTTTGCAATTTAATCCTTATTAAATTTTATTAGTCATAATTTTGCTCTAAATACTTAATTCACCTTTTAAATATTTATCCTTTGTCGAAGATTAAAATTTTGAAGCATTAATAGAGGTGACCATTGGCTGGTCCGAGGCTTGGTTCTAAAAAGTTTTTCAAGCCCAAGCTTTTTTTTAGGTCGGCTGACCTCTACCAAAAAGCTCATTTTACTATTCAAAAATTAATAAATATTAAAACATATTTTTATTTGATATTTTATATATTTTAAATTTAAATTTAAATTTAAAAAATATATTTTATTTAAATTTAATTTAGGTGGGGCCATACCAACCTTGACAGATAAAAATCCTTACTCAAGTTCGGCCACCCTTGAACAATTCTAGTTAATCTAATTGGAAAGGTATGGGGCCTTGGGGCCGTTTCCCTGTTCCTATAATGGGATTCGTTGAGGCTTGTACTTTGCACCCACCTTTAGAAAGCCCAAGTAGGCGGCAGCTGTCTTCCTCAACTATTAGTCCATTAAAGTCTTTCTAATGGTGGGCTATGCCTGCTCAACCTCCTTTTGCTCTCAAATCCTGTTCGCTTAACGGTTCTTAGGGTTCTCACTCATTCACTCGGCTCCCTTTTCCCTTTAGCATAAGGTTGGAGAATTAAGCACAAGGAAGAATATGGCTGTAACCTTTGCATCCAGATGCTCCAGGGGTATGTGATATGTTTATTGAAATGATTATTTGTCTGCTTTGATGTTATGCTTTTTTGGTCAATGGTTTCTTAATATGGATATCATCCAATGCATTTCCATCAGTATGAATATAGCCTTGTGCATAAAGTTTTGCTTTTTCTTCAAAAGATTTTCATTTTTATTGATATTAAGGAAAATTCCTTGTTGTTAGCAATGAGTTTGAGGTAAAGGGTTTTAACTATTGAATCTAGGAATTTCTTTGGAGGGATTAGAATGGAGTTTAGTTTGACTTATTGAAGCTTAGGCAAGCTCCATATGAACCTGGGATTTGAATACTGTCTGTTCCTCAACATCATTTATGTCATTGCCACCAACATGAAGTCTTTTGGTGATTCATTAGCATGTGTTCTCTGATTCTTTTCTTACTTACTTATGTTTCTTTTGATGAGCATTGCTTTAAGAAGCCTCTAGTGTCTTGTTCTTGGTTTCACAATTGATAAGTCTCTGTGGGATCTTGGGTTGAGCTGTTTATGAAATGTGGTGGTTCTTTTCCTGTAAGTTAAGTGTACACATTTTTTTGAATCATAAGATTTGAACACCTACATTGTGCTAAATTCTTTTGGGTATCTAGTTTTGTTTCCTTTCCCTGGCTTCTCATTGATTCTATGTCCCATACAGTGGGCCGTTCATTGATAGGTGGTCTTGGAAACAACTTCTCTAATTTACCAAGCACATCAAGTGAGATTACATGTAGCAGTTTCTTGTCTCAGGTTAGTATGGTTTCTTGCATGATATCTCTTTTAAGCTTGTACCGTGATCTATGAAATACGATCACATGGAGCTGATGAAAATCGAGATATATTCTCCCACTTTTTTGGATAAGGTTGATCATTATGTCACTTGTTATTGGCTAAAATTTGAAGCTATGCCTGTCTTTATCATGTAAATGGTTTCAAGAGATATGCCTTGACAATTAAAACGACATCAAGTCTGCAATGAACTTTCCCTGTATTTTGTTGGATTTTATACAGTATGTGGTGTATGTTCAACAATCCTGGCATGGCTTTATGATGTTTGCCTTTGTGATATATCATATTCTATAGGTAATCTCTGTATTTTCTTTATACCCTGCAGCAACAAAGGACTTTTATTCAGATGAGAACTGTTCTTAAAGTAGTGGACAACTCCGGGGCGAAGAAGGTGATGTGCATACAAGCTTTAAAGGGGAAGAAAGGGGCAAGATTGGGAGACACCATAATTGCATCTGTAAAAGAAGCCATGCCTAATGGAAAGGTGAAGAAAGGGAAGGTGGTATACGGTGTGGTTGTACGTGCCGCCATGCAGAGAGGTCGTTGCGATGGGAGTGAGGTCAAGTTTGATGATAATGCAGTTGTTCTTGTTGACAAGCAAGGACAGCCAATAGGGACCAGAGTATTTGGGCCAGTTCCTCATGAGCTGAGGCAGAAAAAGCATGTCAAGATCTTAACTTTGGCAGAACACATTGCCTGAGGCATGAATCCTTCATTGTCCAAGCATTCAGATGTATTCATGATCATGCATGGAGACTGCACAACACTGAAATTAGGATTTTTTTTTTTCATCTTTGTTTTCCATAGAGAATGGAGATTGTAGAGAAAGCAAAAGCAGATTTCATTATCAAATTAATTCCACTATTGCTGAATGTAGTGGTTTCTGACTTTTCTCCCAGAACCTGAAGTGCAAACTTCTAGTTTCCAACATCTTCTCAATCTCCTCAATAGGCAGCCCCTTTGTTTCTGGCACATAGACAATTACAAAGAGTAAGCCTACCACAGAGATGACTCCAAATATTAGGAATGTCCAAGAAGTCCCTATTGCTTCCGTAAGCGATAAAAATGACTGAGCCACGATGAGATTCGAGATCCAGTTAGCAGTTGCAGCAATCCCACCACATACACCTCTGAACCTGAGGGGATAAATCTCTGAGTTGACAATCCATGGTGCAGTTCCCATTCCTGGGGAGAAGAATATGATGTAGAGAGCTAGACCGACCAGTGCAAGCCATCCATATTTGCTCGGACATCCCCTTGTGTACCATAGCCTACTTTCATCATGACAGAGATCCTTAACTGTGTCATTTGAGAGCAGACATGCCCCTGGCAGTAGCTGCAATAACAACAAAAATCCAATCAATGAAGGGAAAACAAATACGAGACTTTGTAAAAATATAGAAATATCATGTGATTTAACCTTGTCTGTTGGTGAAGCACAGAATCCACAATCTGGAGATGAAGCCTTCAAACACTTCATGCAATCCCAAGCACCAGGGTTTGTAGCTGAACTGTAATCAGGACATGTATAATTTGAAAAGTGAGATGTTTGAATCCGGCTAACCATTGGAGAGTGGGATGTGGTCTCATGGAAAACTCCTGCTAGAAGACCAAGTGAAATTGCTACTCCAAACAAACTGATCAGTAGCAGCTTCTTCCTCCCAGTCCTGTCAATGAAGTATATACTTACAATGGAGCCTAAGGCGTTGAGGCCGGCGGTGACTAGGGAAAGGAGAAGTGCTGTTTTGTTAGAGGCAAAACCAGCTAATTGAACAATGGTGGGACTGTAATACATGACTGTGTTTATGCCAACAAATTGTTGGAAAACTTGGAGACCAACACCAGCTATGAGCCCTCTCCTCACTGTTTTGGTTTTCAACAGTTTCATCATGTTTATTTTTGCAGACCCTTCTTCCCTGATTTCAGCCTCAACCGATTCTTTCAAATCTTGAATTTCTTTTTCAACATCATCAGCTGAGTAAATTTTCCTCAATATCACTTTGGCTTCTTCTTCTCTTCCCTGTTGACATTGAATCAATCAAAAGGCTGAAAACATGAACATCGAGTTAACAATTCCGGGTTTTTAGAATACGATCACGTACCTTGCGGAATAGCCAACGGGGTGACTCTGGAAGAAGCAACATGAGAATGAACTGCAAAAGTGCTGGAAGACCTGCAACCCCGAGCATCCACCTCCACGTCCCTGGTGCCTGGAAAAAGAAAAAATGTCATCAAAGTTCAACACCTTAACCTCCATTTCCCTTCCAATTGTTCATATGTTCCATCAGCAGCTTACATTAGTAAAAGCCAAGTTGATGAGGTAAGAGAGGAACTGGCCACCGGTGATAAGAAATCCATTGGTACTAACAAGGGCACCACGGATTTTCGCAGGGGATGCTTCGGAAATATAAAGAGGAGATGTCATTGATGCCATTCCAACGCCAAGTCCCACAAAAACTCGGCCTACGATAAGCAGAGAAGGGTTAGGGGCAGAAGCCATTACCACAGCTCCAATAAAAAACAGGAAATCAGCAATAAGGATTGCAGTTCTCCTTCCGAACCGATCATTCATCCACCCTCCGATCGCAGCTCCTATTATGGCTCCGGCAACTGCCATACTCACTATACTTTCCTGTGAACATGTATATAAAATCAGAACAATTTTAGCCAGCTTAGGAACCAGTACATTAGTTGTCACACGGAAGCCCTAGACATTGTTACTTCACATGTTCTTGTCAAGTTCCCTCATGCTCTGTTTGGGAACTTTAACTTTTAAAATTTTGGATCAACTTTAGGCAATCTTTAAGCATTTAATTGTGGGCCTGTGGGCCTATGGTCCTCCCATTAAGTGAAACCCATTTTTATCACCCCCAGAAAACTCTGACAACAAAACAGACAGTTTCCCTGAATCAGAAAAAAATAAACCAGTGTTTAAGCAAACCACACAATTGCAAGTTAACAAATTTAACAAGCAATTTTTTAGATAAAACCAACCAATTGCTTAACCATTGTCCAAAAATGGACGGATTCACCAAGAAATTCAGAAAAGAAAAAAAAAGGTATACACCAAAAAAAAAACAACAAAAGTAGAAGCAAAAAATTGTAAGTAAATCATGTAACCTGTAAAACAGTTTGTCGATCCACAGACTTGAAATCATCTCTGATGTAAAGCAAAGCACCTGATATCACGCCTGCAATACCAAGAGGTAAAAAAAAAAAAAAGAGACATTTTGAGAACCCAATAAACAAAACAAAACAAAAAACTAAAAGATGCATGTATAAGATTAAGGTTAAGGTAAGGAAGGAAAATGAACCAGTGTCATAGCCGAAAAGAAGTCCACCAATCCCAGCAGAGAAAGCAAGGCGAAGAACATAAGGATTTTTCCATGTCAGAGAGAAACATTCCTTGAAAGCTGAGGCATCAGTGCCTGTATGTACCACTCCTTCCATAGTGTTTTTTTTTTTGCTGTATAAATTAATATTCTACTTCTCCAAACGGACCAAGATGGAAGAATGTTTACATAAGGATATAGAGAACAGAAGAAGACTCAAAGAGTGAAGTTCTTTCTGTGTGTGCTTTCCTAGAAAATAGAGAGAAAATGAAGGAAAAATGGGAGGTGGGAGGATTATAAATTGGGATTATCCAGCAGAAGTCAATACCCGACCGACTTTGTCGTATGCTTGCTTAAGTTCGTAAGCCTTAAATCTTTATCATTTGGACCCTTATTATTATTATTATATCAATCTCTTAATATTTTAATAATTTAAAATAATTCAAAATTAAAATAAAAAATAGCGTTATTACTTATTACGCGATCACAAGATTGATGATCGATGTAAGGCCCAATTTTATGCCCAGGCCCGAATATTAAAACAATATAAACAACAGTCCAATTACAAAGGAAAATAACAAGCCCAATGTAGCCCATGGCCCGAAACAAAAATTAAAACCCAGCCCGGACAGCATTAACATTTTCGGCAGAAAGATGCCCCCAAACCCTAGCGCCGCATGCCTCGCGTGGCCTCCTCGTCTGCCACGCCCAGCTCTCCATGCCACCATGTCGGCCACCTGCTCCTCCTCCACTACCAGCACCTCCATACCCTGCAAGATCAAGACAAAAAACAGGATAGAATAATAGAAAAAGGATGTAAAAATGGGTTATAAAACCCGAAATGAAGAACGGGAAACGGGGGTTTTTTTTTGTGTTTGTTTTCGGGTATTTTAGAAAACAGAAGCTAGAACTAAAAAAAACATAGATCTCAGTACTGAGATAGCAAGCATTCGGGAAAAAGGAAAGGCAAACGAAAAGGTTATCTTTTTTCATACATTTTCTTTCGATTTCTATAAACATATCTATACCTTTCTATTAATATAAACCTAAGATCTATACATTTTAAGACCAAGAATAAATAACAAAAAAATATAAAAAATTTTACCTTTCGGTGGCCGGCGCCGGCACCGGCGAGCCTCCGGTGGCCGTCCGGTGACCCCCCCTTGGCCGGAAATCGCTCCGAGCTCCCCTCTCCTCTCTCCCTTTTCTTTTTTTTCCTTTCAGCTCTACAAATGTTTTTTTTGAAAATTTTTTGACTTTTATAGGGGGTCAAAACGCACCGTTTTGGACCCCCAGTTTAAACAAATAAAACGACGTCGTTTTGAACGCGGGTCGGGTCGACCCGACCCGCACCAGGGAGGATCCGCGTGTTTTTCTTTGAAAGGGCTAATTGCGCTTTTAGCCCTTCCGCTTTTTCGGGAGTTTACAATCAAGCTTTTTCTTTATTTTTAATTTGGCTCCATGGTTTCGCCCCGAATTCATTCTGGCCCCCCATGCTGCGCAGCGTTTTAATACTTGGGTTTATTGCGCTTTTGACCCTCCAAGTTGCACGCGCGTTACAATTAAGTCCCTTTCCTTTGTTTTCATTTTAAATTGGCCCTACAACTTTGTTTTTAATTCGATTTTAATCCTTTTTTTCGTTTATTTTTGTATCTTTATCAAATACCCTTATTATTTTAATATTATTAGTATTATTAGTATTACTATTATTATAATTATGTGCTAGTGTATATTTTTATTACGTATGTGTATACACATATATTTTTTTGTATTTAATATTTTCATTTCACTTTATTTTAATATTTTATTAATTTTATGTACGTTTCTTTTATATTCCAATGTTATTATTATTATTATTATTATTATTATTATTATTAGTTTATGCTTTGTCATATATTTATATATTTATAATATGTATATATACGTACTTATACATACTTAAATATATTTTTCACATTTCATAATTCTTATATACTTACATATATTTATGCATATTTTACATCATATACATACTTATATATTTTATACTCTTAAAAATGCTTTTCGTATATTTCACATATTTTATAATTCACATACATATATTTATATAATCACGATTTGTAAATATATAAATACACATTTACATTTTTTATAATGTTTACCGATTTTATATATATGTACATACTTATCTATGTTTTCATATTCTGTAATTTATATATTTCTTATTTTATGGCTTTAAATTATACATGCATATATATATATATATTTTTACATAATTGTATTTATTGTCATCATTGTTATTTGATGTATGTTTATTTATCCATGTACACTAGTGCTTTTTATAAAATGTTAGTTCTATTTATTTAGTTGTATGCTTTGTTTATGTAATCGCCTCGTCATTTCATTTTGCCTATTGCATTGTTGTTACTCATTTTACTTTGCTCACCTTGTTGTATTCGTTATTGTTTTGTCAAGCATCGACACTAAACACCAAAAGGAAAATTTTTCTAAATAAGGTAATATTTCGCGTTTGGAAACTCGAGAAAACGTGCCCTAACGTGCTGGGTTTCGATTTCTCGTTTGACTAAATAGCCAAATATCCTCTTAAAGCTTCAAAGTATGGTTTCATTAAACTATAAGGTGATCTTGGTTTCGATGGTTAGAGTATCGTGTCCTAACGTGCTGGATGTGATATTCCTTCGGAGCAAGAGAATCTTATGTTTCAATTCACGATATCAGATTTTCTTTTAAGGATCGCATTTTTTAAAACTCTTCAAATTTTCAATTTTCGACACTAAGACACTAATTAATCAACTAGGTACCAATTTTGGGCGTATCGAGGGTGCTAATCCTTCCTCGTACGTAACCGGCTCCCGAACTCATTTTCTGAATTTCGTAGACCAAAATCGTTGTTTTAATAAAATTAAATCATTTATTAAAAACAACCACTTTTTGAGGTGACCCGATCACACCTCGTCAAAAAAGGATTGGTGGCGACTCCCGTTTTCATTCTTTTTTAAATCCAAGTCGACCCCATTTTCATCCAAAAAATGGTGTCAACAGCTTGGCGACTCCGCTGGGGAGAGTAAGAGAGTCAAGCCACGTGTTGATTATTTCTTGTCTTTTTATTGAAAGTGGAAAATTCGATTTGAATTTACGATCCTTTCATTGCATCTCTTTTGTTTTGAGTTATATTTTTATCGTGTTCTGTATTTTATTTTATACCTCTGCACATTCCATTGCATGACCGTTGGTCACACCTTTTAAGTGGGAGTGAGAAACTACGCCTTCGTGAGGTTTTCACCTCCGCATGGGATAGTGAATCGCTTCCGGGATACATCCGTACCTATGTCTTCGTGAGATCTTCATCTCCGCATGGCCATAGGGAAATGTATTCCCCTGAACTGAACTCGGTCCATATGAGCCTATAATGGGTGAGGATCGAGGAATCTGCTGGTTCAGGTACCCTTACTTTAGAACCAAACCACATATAGCGAGCCATAAGAACCCACCGAGATAGAGCTATTCCAAACCTTAGTGCTTACCGAATAGATGCTTTGTTTATTATTGTTTACTTTAAATCCTAGCTCTGATTTGCTTTGTTTGTGATCGCATGGCATTTTCATTTCAAAAGAGGTGTCGATTCACGTTCAGTATAGATAGAAAGCTTATCATGGAAAAGAGGTTTCTTGATAAAGTAGAAGACAATGCAGCTGTACGAGTGTGGGCTGAAACGATGTGGAGAGAGAAAGGCGACAGTCTTGCAGAAGGGTACGTATCAGAGTTATGGGACTTCACCCGTATCAGCGTAATCCAAAATGATCTTCGAGAAATGAAGGAAATATGGGATCAATGGGACGACGGGACCAAGCAGATGTTTACTGTGACTACGGGGACTTGCCTTACTTACTTGGTGTCAAAGTGGACAAGCATTTATTCCGAGCCCTAGCCCAGTTTTGGAATCCTGCTTACAGTTGTTTCACTTTTGGGAAAGTGGACTTGGTGCCCACCGTGGAAGAATATACGACCTTGCTTCGGTGTCTAAAGATTCAAATTGACAAGGCCTACTCTAGAACTGCTAGTGTCCCAACATTATTAAAAAATTGATGAGTATTACGGGGATGAGCGAACAGTGGGTCGCTGCCCGAATCCAACAGAAAGGAAACAGTAAATGCGTTCCTTGGAAAAGCTTGCGAGATTTAGTATTAGCACACCCTGATGTGAAGAAAAGAGTGGATGTCTTCGCTCTAGGTATCTATGGTTTGGTAATTTTCCCTAGAGCTTTAGGGCACATAGATGAAGCTGTCTCTGATTTGTTCGATCGGCTTAGCAAAGGAGTCACGCCCATCCCGGCAATCTTAGCAGAAACCTTCAGATCTCTAAGCGCATGTCGAAGAGCAGGGGAAGGAAGGTTCATTGGATGCGCACAGCTACTATTGGTGTGGTTCCATAGTCACTTTTGGAAGGTGGAAAATGTCTCTTATCGAGTCTTCTCAGAAGGCTATTCCCCATTGAAGGAACAGGTTGCTACACCAAGACGAGACGACATCACGGAAGAGAAGTGGATGACAATTCTCCAAAATCTTCAGGAGGACGACGTTGAATGGAAAGCTCCTTGGATGGTACCCGACGAGATCCTGTATCGATGTGGTGATTTCGACTGGGTCCCTTTACTCGGAATTTGGGGAGCTGTCGGTTATGCCCTTTACTCGTATTAAGACAATATAGATCGAGACAGTTCATACCAGCAACACAAGGGCTGGCTCAATGTGAGTTTTCTTATAAGGATGAAAACTACAAGAGAAAAACTCGAGAAATATCTAACGCTTGGAAACAGGTTCACCGAATGAAAATATTTACCATAGGAGCGATGGCAACTTCAGAATATTATGGGTGGTGGAGTAAAAGAGTCAATGACAACATCCCTAAGCCGAGGGAAGATTGCGTTCAGTCTATAGAAGAGCATCTACAAGTAGTTCCGTCAGAATTAGAGATCATCAAACGAGACTTTGAGAAAAGAAATTCTGAGTTGGGAAAGAGGATAGAACAGTTAGAAGAAGAAAGAGTGCATTTGGGATTAGACATCGATATCCACAAGCTAGAAGCCGAGAAATTAAGGAAGGGAAAGAACAAAGCTGAAGAGGATTTGGATAGTCTAAAAACAGAGTACAAGAAGCTGCGATTGTCGATGAGAACTGTCGGTCTGGGCAAAACGTCAGAGCAGTGGCGACAAGAGATCAATGAGGAAAAGAATAGGGCCGATCAGTGGGAAAAGAAATTTCAAGATGCTCGAGCTCGAGAAAACGCTTTGGAAAGGAGTTTGTTAGAGTGCCGAAATGAGAATGCAGGATTAAAGGCCAAGGTGGCAGAGCTAGAAAAGTCACTTCACTCGTACCGTAGTCGCAACTCCATGATCGAATTAAGAGCAAGCTTAAATAAGATCGAAGAACTGAAAGAAAAGGTAGAGGAGCTTGAGGATGCATTACACAATTCTGAGCTACGAATGGAGCTTCTTGAGAGGAGTAATGATCAATGGCAAGAGCAATTCCATCATTCTCAAAGGCAGATTAGAGATAGAGATTACGTTATGGGCGAAGCTGTGACTCAAGTGCGGGAAGTGGCTGATCATCTGCAAACATTAGCAGTTCAGGCCGATGTATTGAGTTTAAAATATGAGTCAGAATCAAGCCGAGGTCGAGATTTAGCTTGGCTTCTTAGGAAGGTTAAGGCCTTGGGTATAAAGGCGAAGCCGTATATGTAATTTATTTTATGTAAAGAGATTTGCTTTCTAGTTGAGTTTTCTAATGAAATTGAATTCGAATCAATGCCTCTTTTTTGCATTCATCTCATACATTTGCATTACATCTCATAAAATGACCCTAATAAAATTAAATTATGACAGTTACCCTGGAAACCAACAAAAATCTAATCAAATATCACTACGGTACTCGTCGCCAAACAAAAGCAATGGATCAAAGGATGGAAAGATTAGAACAGTTGCAACGAGAGATGCAAGATCAGATGCATGAACGACTGAAAAAAATCCAGCAGGACATGTTAGAATCCCAGAACACTGTGATGAACTAATTAAAGCAGTTATTGGCTGGAGGAAATAACAAAGGAAAAGACCCCGTAGTCGATGCTGGGAAGATCACGATGACCCTGTTATCCTCCAGGTTTCACCCCAACTAACATCCAAGCACAACCAGAGGTGTACCCACAGAGGGTACCGGTTACCATTAGACCTCAATATCTGGCTGGTGCCTCGGTACCATTGCATTTCAAATGGGCTCGGGTTCTAATCCCGGGGATAATCCCACTAATCCTGTGGTCCCAGACTTCGATGATGTGGCAGAAACAGAAAAAACAAGAATGAACCTACCAAAACAACTAGAGGACCGATGTAGATGGTTAGAGGAAAAATTTAGAGCCATGGAGAACATCGACTATCATCGCGGGGTTGACGCCAAGGATCTGAGTTTGGTCCCTGATTTAGTACTCCCACCTAAGTTCAAAATGCCGGAATTCGAAAAATATAATGGGACTAGTTGTCCTGAAGCTCATATAACTATGTTCTGTCGAAGAATGACAGGATACGTCAACAACGATCAGCTGTTAATCCACTGCTTCCAGGATAGTTTGATCGGATCTGCAGCCAAATGGTACAACCAACTGAGCCGTGCTAAAGTTAGTTCATGGAGAGACTTGGCGCAAGCTTTTATGAAGCAATACAGTCATGTAACGGATATAACACCCAATCGAATTACGTTACAAAACATGGAGAAAAAGCCTAGCGAGAATTTCAGGCAGTACGCCCAACGATGGAGAGAAGTGGCAATACAAGTCCAGCCACCCCTTTTGGAAAAAGAGGTCACCATGTTGTTTATCAACACTTTGAAAGCCCCGTTCATCAACCACATGTTGGGGAGTGCTACCAAGAGCTTCTCGGATATGGTAATGTCCGGTGAAATGATTGAGAACGCGGTAAGGAGCGGTAAAATTGACACGGGGGAAAACTTCAAAAGACCAGCCCCAAGGAAAAAAGAGGGCGAAGTAAACAACGTAAGCACATATAGCAAGAGCCATTCAAAACCGATTACTGTTGGCCCTCCAAAAATGATAACCACTAGTCACCAAGCCCCCTCGAGGCAGGAACCCAACACAAGGCCCAACACAAGGACTAACACAGAGAGACTTCAATTCACGCCCATTCCAATAACATACGGGGAACTGTATCAGAAGTTATTGATGCACACATAGTATCTCCATTTTATCTCGAGCCCATGCAACCTCCATATCCCAAGTGGTATGACACGAATGCCCAATGTGAATACCATGCAGGGATACCAGGACACTCAATTGAGAACTGCACTGGGTTTAAAAAGCGGTGAAGGTTCATTAAGAT